>NW_017731616.1:2186235-2191333 GCF_001890085.2 Hipposideros armiger
ATCTATCTATCTATCGATCTATCTATCTATCATCTATCTATCATCCATCTATTTATCTGTCTATATATCTATATCACCTGTCTATATCTACATATCTATCTATATATATCTACATATCTACATATCTACCATCTATCTGTCTATATCTATCTATCTATCTATCTACCTATCTACATATCTATGAATCTATCTAACCTTCCTTTATTAATTACTTATTACATTTGCACTACTTGCAATGGGTTGGAGATTCAATGCTGAAAAACAGATATGGTTCCCACCTTTATGGAATTTACATTGGAATGATAGAGAATGATAAAATGATAAATAAAACAAATTATTTACATAAATACAACTCACAATAAGTATCCAAGAGAAATGGTCTTTCCCTCTAACTTCTGTGAGAGCTCTCCCTGACAGACCACTAGTTAGCTCTCTGAAGTACCCAAACTTTTTTTACTACAAATACACTGACCATACATAGCAAATTTGTTGAATAAGCCATGAATGATCAAGCTAATTTAACTAAGAAAATATGCAATAAGGGGCACCATAAATTACCTTAGCTCTCAGTTATGGAGGTCAGGCTTCTTTGAGTACTGGGTTCTTCCTTTTGAAAGGAAATATTTCCTTTTTTTTTTTTTTACTTTTTTAAAATGCATCCTTGCATATGTCACCCTAAAGACAGGAAGTCTTGATTTGGCCTGTGTCCCCTAGAGGGAGGGTGGGCCCACGTCTGGGTTTCATGCTAACCAAGCCTGAACTCTACTTAGTTAATAATAAGAACTCGGTTAGTTCTTAACTCTGGAGACTGACTATGACAGTTTTGTGGACCACTGCTTGGCCTGAATGATTTACCAGGGAAGGATGTGGCTAAAATATTTTAGCATTATTATTTTTATAAAAGTGAAAGGAGGGCCAGCCAAGTGGCACATTGATTAAGAGCTGGCTTGGGACGCCAGCTCTGAGCAGCAGGGCCCCGGTTGGGATCCCACATGAGGGCCAGTGACGCTGTGCCCTCTACAGCTAAGATGTGAACAACAGCTCGACATGGAGCTGGGCTGCCGTGAGTCGCTGGCGATGGTGTAGGCTGCAGCTCCTGCTGCAGTGGGCTGCTGTAAGCTACCGTGAATGGCTGGCAGCTAGCGTGAGTGGCCGTGAGCTGCTCTGAGCGGCTGTCCAGTGGCTGACGACGGATCTGCCTTAGCTGGGAAGAGCATAATGATAATACCAACATGGGCCAGTGAAGCGACGTCCTCCACAACTAGACTGAAGAACAAAAGGACAGCAACTTGTCTGTTCCCCTCCCCCAATTCCCNCGAGCTGTTGTTCACCATCTTAGCTGTAGAGGGCGCAGCGTCACTGGCCCTCATGTGGGATCTGAACCAGGGCCCTGCTGCTCAGAGCTGGTGTTCCAAGCCAACTCTTAACCAACATTCCACTCCGTGGGCCTGGCTTTCCTTATTTTTTTAAGCAAGTTTTGCTTCTCTTTGGAAATGTTCCATATTGGAACTGAAAAAATCAGGTAGAGTTCTCTCCCTGACACCACACATAAAGTTTGGACTATGGGGTTCTGTCTTGTGTCTGAGTTATTTGGATTGTGCTGTAGATTGGTGGAAATTGTCCTCTGAGTCACATTGGAGATTCTTTGATACTGGTTTGCTGCCTCCCTTTCCATACTATTCCATTGAGGTCTGGTGGACAAACAAAGGGAAAAACAGAGAAGTGGAATAGGCTAGATGTGAAGAGCACGGCCCACTCAGGCAGGCTGATCTGAGTTTCTTAACTCAAGCATCTTAAAGTGATGGCTCAAAAGCCAGAGAAACCAGTGGGTAAGTTTTGTTTTGCCTGTCCAGCATTTCCAAAAGCAAAGTTATCTTGATCTCAATAAGGGTGTTAGCTTTATCTCAATAAAAGCATTGTGCAACTATTTATCTTATACTGACTCTCTTAAAGCATTTAGGTCAGTGGCTTGCCCTTAGGCAATGGAATTTAGGTTTTAGTTTTTCTATCTGTAAAATGAGTGTAATACCTATCTCAAAAAACTAAATGAGCTGATGAATGTATGAACTAAATGAGTTAGTTTGGTTCCCCTGAATTATAAACAAACTATACATCTGGTTATTAATAGTAGTCGACAGCGATGAATGCTTTAGGAAGGCTAGAAGCATGGGGGTGGGGGAATAGGACAGGATGGAACTGAGAGATGCTGAGTGAGTTTGAGAATAAAATTAGGCCTGTTTGCTGGGAAAGCCACATAAAGTGGGAGAGCAGAATTGGTCCAGAAAGTTGTGGAACAGCAGGCTGTGGAGCTGCTGGCACACAGCTCAGAGAAGTCAAGCCCAGGGTTCCGCTAGAATGGGAATGTGTGGTTTTCACTGTTGCTTGTTGCAGGGAAAGCAAAGGTCTTTGCCCAGGCCTCTTTCCTGTTGACTCTTTTACCCTCAGAGCTTCTGTGCTTCCCACCACTGGCTTCTCCTGCTGCCTACACTTTGGATTTTGCAGGCATTTCCAGACACAGGAATGCTTCTGTTAGGGTAGCATCGTATGCAGCCCTGGGAGCTGGGCTTGTGGTACCATGGCCATGTCTTGGGTATCTGGAGCTCATTTTAATCAGCAGCTGGTGTGCTTTGATTCCCAGTCTCCCTTGGGCTTCCATGAGCTGACCGCCTCGGCCTGGCTCAGTATTGACCGCTCATTGACTTGGGCACTGTTGTCCATGGGAGGGGAAAGGGTATGTGAGGAGAGCCTTTGAAGGGCAGGTTGGGTAGGCTCTGCCTTTTGACTCTGGGGGGGCATGCTGTGGGGCTCAGCTGCATTATCAAGGAGCTCATACTGTCATCAGTTCTGGAGGGTCTGGGGGTGGGACTGAGGCTGGATTGAGGATGGGGCTAAAACTTTCAGTGTTGATGCAAGCTCAGAGGTTAGGATTTCTGATCTAGGATTCAAATCTCAGCTCTGCTGTTGACAAACTAGGTGACCTTGGGCAAGTCACCTAATCTCTGGAGTCTCAGATTTCTCTCTGTAAAATGGGGATAATAATAGTACCTACTTTGGAGGACTGTTATAAAGATTAAGTGTGTGTGTGTGTGTGTGTGTGTGTGTATGTTAGCTTATAAGTGTTAGTTACACTTATTAATTATTAGTATAGTAATACTAGGGCTCGCATTGCTGGGCTGGGTATTAAGGGTAGGTAGGTACTGAGTGGGGCTAGGGACTTGCATGAAGCTAACCAGGGAATGAAACATAGAATTGGGGACAAACATTGGAGAAGTTGGGGTTAGTGTTGGCCTTAGAATATAGCTTGGCCCAGACCATTTGCTGCAGACTTTCATTGAGGAGTGAGAGGAGCAGGGAGGGAGCAGGGAATGGGGAGAAAAAGGCAACCTCCTTCCTGCTCCCAATCCATGAGCACTGATGTGGATACATGTATGTACTCCTGCCTCCCCTCACTAGATCAGGGTGCCTGTAGACCTAGAGGGGGCTAGGAAGGAGGAAGGAAGGCTCTGAGTTATTTGAACATGGGTCGGGAGTGGTGACGGCAGTAGAGCCAGCGCCAAAGACTGGCTGAAGTGGAAATATAACTGCTGTTGTCATCTGCCTCCCAGATCTCCTCATAATGGTTCTCTCGCTGCCATACTTGGGAAACCCAAGAATCTTAGGAGTAGAGATGACACCAATCTTCTCTTATGACTGCTCTGACAGCATGAAGCTTGGACAGTGGATGGGTGAGGATGAGATTCTCTAGAGAACACCTCCTTGCTCAGGTGGGGCATCAGGTCTGCACACCTAGGTCCTGGGACCATTGCACCTGATGTTGTAAGCCCCTGTACTGGTTGGTGACCATGGTCTCCATCACCTGGAGGCAGCCAGTGGGAGGCCTGGCTCTGAAAAGGAGGAGAAGCGGCAGGAAGTGGAGAAGGGGTAGTGTCTCTCCACAAGCTCCAAAATGGGTTCCAGTTTCAGCCTGCTTTGAATCAAGTAGAGAGGACAGAAAAAGAATTTGCTGAAGTGGGACAGGTGGGTGTACCAAGGAAAAGACCCAGAATTCACCAGTCTGTCTGGAACAGGAGCAGAAGTCATTCTTTTTTATATCATTTCAGTGCGCTGTTCATTTCTAATGCTGCTTAGGACAAAAACATAGTACTATCCATTTATTCATGTAAATAAATGGACTCACCATGGCATATTTAGGCCAAGGTTGCGAGGTCTTGATATTCCCAGAGCTTCAGACACTGCCCTGGCCACAAGGGCTGCAGATGCGCTGGAGCCCTTGAGGCATTGTCATTGCTCCATCACCCTCCACAGCCCCCAAATCCCAGGGGCAGCATGGCGTGGACATGCTACATCTGTCGTGTGTGTGTGTATTTAACAGAGGCAAAGGAATGCTCTCACACTGTGGTTTAAGGACAGAGTGGAAACTTCTTTGAGAGCTAATCACCCTGGTGTTATTAAGACTTGCTTTATTACATTAGGATTATTTTAAGTGGTCTGTAATAAGAATAAAGTGAAAGGAAGTGAGCACAGAAGAGGTTGCTGGGCTCCAGTTGTGAAAATCAGAAGGAGAAAATACCAGAGGCCTTCTCATTAGAACCATGAATGGATTACAGAACACCCACCATTGCCATTATCATCTGACGTCTTTCCCAGTGTGTAGCGAGTCTAATTAAAGATGAAAAAGAAATAAGATTTAGATCACTGGAAAGGAAAAGACAAAATTTTATTATTTGCAGATGATATGACTTTATACCTCATCTACTAAGAGAATCAAGCAAATTGAACCCTGAACTATTGGATTTAAGAGAGTTTAGTGTATTGGCTGCAAGCAGGATAGATATACTCTAATCAAAAGCTTTCACACATGCCAGCATTGATGGGCTCTAAAATATAATGAGAGAGGGGGAGAGTGAGAGATTGTATTTTAAAAAACAAAACTCACAAAATACCCAGGAATAACCTTAACAAGAAACGTGCTGTGCGATCTATGTAAAGAAAAGGAAAAAAAAACCTGCTGAGATTTATTAATATAAAGAAAGATGTGAGTTGGGCTGGCTGAGTGGCTCAATTGGCAAGAGCTTGCTCAAGAGTGCAAGCTCTGGGC
>NW_017731616.1:2193128-2247491 GCF_001890085.2 Hipposideros armiger
AACATGGGCCAGTGAAGCGACGTCCTCCACAACTAGACTGAAGAACAAAAGGACAGCAACTTGTCTGTTCCCCTCCCCCAATTCCCTAATAAAATTTTTTAAAAAAAGGAAAAAAAAGTGAAAGGATAGAAAATGCCATTGAAGCATAAGGGTGTTGAACTGAATGTGGAAATCAATCAGTCTCCAGTATGTTATTTTCTAACATGATTTTCTTTCTCCATTTATTACCAATCTCTTATATTTTTCATTCTTTATGCACCCTGGTTGCACCCTGGATGAAAATTTGCTGATTTCCTTTACAGTTTCTGCCCAGATCTTTCATCATCTTCTTTCCTTTTGCCCTGTCAGAATTTTCCAAAGAGTCCTATAGCTAACAGACCATGTTCAGCTTTAGAGAATAAAGGAAGCAGATAACCATATTCCACACAGAGTGTCCTCCTTTGATGCTCTCTTTATATAGCATGCTGAGTACATATGGCATTAATTTTCCTTCTGAAGCTTTACAAGTTGCCATCTGACACATTTGTTTCCAGAAAGAAGGTAAGTATAGGCCAGGTGTGGAGATGGGTTAGGTCTTGAAAAATGTTTCTGTTTTACTGCAAGAGCTGAGGGTGCTGCTTTGCCATGGGAATATGCAAGAATTTGAGGACTGCTCTCAAGGAGGAGGACTTCCCCCAGCTTAGCCTTCTGGGCCACCGTGGTCGCTCTGTCTCAGGAAGCAGGGATTTGAAGGCTAAACTTTTAGAACTTGAAGAGAACTTTAAAAACATTCATTCTAGTCATTCCCTTTAATTAATGAAGAAACCGAAGCCCTGAGAGGTGAAGTGACTTTTCTAATAGATTCCCAGTTTTTGTCTTAGTAGTGTTCCCAACACACCTTGGCATCTGTTGCCAGCTTCAGAAGCCACCACTGGAATCCACTAGTGAGCTGAGCAGAGGTCTCTGGAGGTGGTGCCCTCTTGTTATACAGCAATGAGGAAGTCATAAGGGATCTTTTTCTCTAGAGAATGGGAGAGTAAGTCACAAAGAGATGGTGACAGATTCCTAAAGCTGCATATATTCATGAGAAAATGACAAACATGAGGTGCTGAAGCAGAAAAATGCTTCCAGTGATACAGCTGTGAAGAGGAAAACCCTGCATACTTCCCGGGAGTAGAAAGAATTATTATTTTTTTAATTAATTAATCAATTTAAAAAAATTTATTGGGGAACATTTTTACCAGGACCCATCAACTCCAAGTCAAGTTGTTGTCCTTCAATCTTAGCTGTAGAGGGCACAGCTCAGCTCCAGTCCAGTTGCTGTTTTCAATCTCATTGAGGTGGGGTGCAGCCCACCATCCCATGTGGGAGTCTAACTGACAACCTTGTTGTTAAGAGCACATGTTCCAACCAGCTGAGCCATCTGGCCGCCCACTGGCAGCTCAGCGGCAGCTCAGGTCAAGTCATTGTCTTCAATCTAGTTGCAGAGGGCGCAGCTCACTGGCCCACATGGGAATAGAAATTGGCAACCCTGTTGCTCAGAGCTCATGCTCTAACCAGCTGAGCCACCCGGCGGCATCCAGAATAGAAACATTCTTGCTTGGGATAGGCATGTGTTCAGGTTCTAGTGCTTTAGGAGGATCAGAGAGAAGGCATTTGAAACCAAAGAAAATCTACCAAGACATGGGGAGTGTTTTACCGTCCAGAATCATGAAGGGAGGGTGGGATGGGAGGAACCCAAAACGTTGAGACCATATTCAAGTTTCTGCCCCTACATTTTATGTGATAAATTTCACATCTACACGCAAGTTGAAAGGATAATGTGATTAATATCTGTAGATCCTTTACCTAGATTTAATAATTATTAATATTTGAAAGTTGCAGATATTGTGATACTTTAGCATGCATCTCTTGAGAATAATGACATTTTCCCTACATAACCACAATACCATGATCACATCTAAGAAAATCAGCAATAATTCTGATGTATAATTTGTATTCAATAACCCCCAAATGTCTTTCTTTTTTTTTTAAAGATTTTATCGGGGAATTGGGGAAGGAGAACAAAGTTGCTGTCCTTTTGTTCTTCAGTCTAGTTGTGGAGGACGTCGCTTCACTGGCCCATCTTGGTATTATGATCATTTTGCTCTTCCCGAGTGAGGCAGTCACTCGCCGGCCATTGGACAGCCACTCACGGCGGTTTATGGCAGCTCACTAAAGCTCACGCCAACAGCCAGCCAGCCCCGCTGCAGCCTATGCCGTCGCTGGCAACTCACAGCAGCCCAGCTCCAGGTTGAGCGGTTGTTCACCATCTTAGCTGTAGAGGGTGCAGTGCCACTGGCCCTCATGTGGGATCCAAACCGGGGCTCCGCTGCTCAGAGCTGGCGTCCCAAGCCAACTCCTAACCAACACGCCACTCAGCCGGCCCCCCAAATGTCTTTTTATAATTATTTTTTAAAATCTGCGATCCAATCAAGAATAATGCATTACATTGAGTTGCTATGTCTTTAGTCTTGTTTAGTATAGAATAGTTGCCTCTTCTTTTTTTTCTTCATGACACTGGATTTTTTAAGAGACAGGTCAGTTGGCTTATAGAATGTATCATATTCTGCATTTGTCTGATTGTTTTCTCTTGATTTCTTTTAGAGAAACATTTTTGGCAAAAACACTACATAGGCGAGATTGTGAGTCTCTTTTTGCATCACACCAGGAGGCATAGTGTTGCTCAGTGTGGTCTCTCAGTTACTGATCCACTAGTTAGGAGGTGTCCCCATATCCCTATATTTCCCCCTTTATAATTAGTAAGTCCTCTGTGTAGTGATACTTTGAGTCTATGTGAATATATTATTCTCCCTATAGTTTTAGTGTCCATTGTCTGAATTGATAATTACATCACTGTTTGCAAAATGGCCATTTTCTAATCTTATTATACCTCCGATATGTACTCGTATATTAGTTGACAGTCTTCTGTAAGGAAAATCTCTCTTTCTCTTTCTCTTTTGAATATCTGGACCAGGGGTTGGCAAACTGTGACTCTCAAGCCACATGTGGCTCTGAAGTAAAATTGAAAATGAAAATAAAACTATCATAATTTCATTTATAAATTTTTTAAAGGATATTATTCACATAATGGTGATTTCATTTGTTTTATGGCTCTTGAATAATTTTTAAATTGTTGTGAGAAGCAGGAGTGGTTCTTCTGTCTCAAAAGTTTGCTGACCCCTGATCTGAACCATGGATTATTATTTTTTTTTTTAAATATTTTTTATTGGGGGAATTGGAGGGGAACAGCGTTGAGGAATCAGGGAAGGGGAACAGACAAGTTACTGTCCTTTGGTTCTTCAGTCTAGTTGTGGAGGACATTTCTTCACTGGCCTATGTTGGTGTTATGATCATTTTGCTCTTCCTAGGTGAGGTAGTTGCTCGCTGGCCATTGGACGGCTGCTCACGCTGGCTGCTGGCCACTCATGGGTAGCTCACAGCAGCCCACTGCAGCCCCACTGCAGCCTACATTGTCGCTGGCCACTCACGGCAGCCCAGCTCCAGGTTGAGCTGTTGTTCACCATCTTAGCTGTAGAGGGCACAGCATTACTGGCCCAAGTGGGATCCGAACTGGTGGCCCTGCTGCTCAGAGCTCACACTCCCAAGCCAACTCTTAACCAACTGAGCCACTCGGCCGGCCAGGATTATTATTTTTTTATAAACAATTCATTGTGTTATAATCCTTTATCATCATTGCTCCATTTTTCTATTTGCTGCTCAAGTAGCTCCAGATTTGGGAAGCGGGATGGTTTGTGGATGGCAGCAGAGGTGATATGCTGCTGCAGCACCTCAGCTCAGCTAGAAGCTTTCTGGTTATAGCAGAGGTGGCACAGTATTCCATGGTGCAGCAGCAGAACCAGGTTTGGCTTGAGGCTTCTTTTCTCTGGCCAGTCCTCTACTGTGACTTTGGAATTATTCCTGGAAGCTCAGCCTAGAGTCTGTTTCTTTCCAAACCCTCCCTCCCACCCCACCCACTAACTACTTCCGTGATTCTGGAAGTTATATGATACCCTGCTATAAATCTCTTGCTTAAACTAGCCTGAACAGACTCTGTTCTCTGCATTTAGACCCTTGCTGATGCAGGGTATAACCTCCCTATGCAAGTATTGGGTATGTATGTAAATAAACAATGATTAAAAAGCAATATAGTTAGTGAATATGTCAAAGAGATCACAAATCTAAACCTATAGCACACATTTGGAAAACCCCTAAATTTATATAATGATGGCTTGGTATTAAAAATGTCCAGTGACAGTGTCATACATGGATTAAAAAACACTGGTGGTAAATGAAAGCATCCGTGTTAGATGCTTTAAGAAGTGCCTCTTGGGAGAAGTGAAATACTGAAGGACTCAAGAATTTAAATAAAATTGCTTCATAAAATGCAAGAGTGGAGAAAAAGCCAATTTACAAAATCAACCTACTATTTCACATATGTGATTTAAACTTTTATATGTAACTAAATGAATGAATATCCACAGACTTTTGACTCTCTTACCTGCTGCTAAAACATTTATATTTTCAATTTGACAAAAAAAATCCCCCCAAAACCTCAATCTTGTTTTTTTTTTCTTTTTTAAGGATTTTATTGGGGAACAGTGTGTTTTTCCAGGACCCATCAGCTGCAAATCAAGTAGTTGTCTTAAATCTAGTTGTGGAGGGAATGGAGATCAAACCAACAACCTTGATGTTATGAGCTTGCGCTCTAACCACCTGAGCTATCCAGCAGGCCCTTAACCTTGTTTTTGAGGTGTTTTTTTCCCCCTGCAAAATGCGAGATCAGTTACCTGATATTCAAGTTATATGGCATTAATATGGCCTGAAACTAATGTGCAAAAGGTGACCAATGACAAATGCTGGCCTGCTGGATCAGGATCAGCATAATCAATAGCAATTTGGTGTTCACTAAACTATTTATATGACAAAATCGGCAACTCAGTGTTGCTATTGTGACATAGCTTCTTTCTTCTGTTTTCTTTCTGATTCCTAAAGTCTGCATGGTTTCTGTCTCTTCCCCGCTCCCAACTCCTAACACAGATGAGTAAGACATGGTCCCTGCCTAAGAGAGCTTTTAGGGCCCAGTAAGAGGGATGATATGCAGATTCGAATTCACAGCAGAGAGAGTCCCACCGGTCATGACAGGGAGCCGATTCTACTTAGGCAGAGGCCAATTTCAAAAAGGAGGTGGCATTTTGGTTAAGCCTGCTTATAGTCAGTTCTACTATCAATAGATTTTACTTGGACTTCATAAAGTACCACCTGTCTGGAATTCTGGGTAAAACCCCCAAGTCTCTCAAGCCAGAAATTTCCAGCAAGTCGATTTTCACTTACACTGTGAGTGAATTGCCAGAATATGAAAGACTAATGAAACTGAGCCACTTGGCAAACAGATCTACTCTCTCCTTCCTCCAAAGGAGGAAGAAAACTGCTTCCGTGTGTCTTTCCTTGGAGACTGTAACAGGTGGGAGACGGTGACCCTCTCCAGGTCTTGGCCCCACTGGTCTCCGGGGTGGCCATCGGGCGCAGTTTCCCCGCGGCCCGCTTGGTTGCACTGTGGCCCTACGAATGCACGCTCGGGCCGGGCAAGGGCGCTCGGGATGGGCAGCCGAGTCGAGCCCCGGGCGCAGGTGACGGCGCCGGGTCTGGGCGCAGCATGGCTGCGAGTCTCCTGGGGCTGTGTCCCACGAAGAGCTTTTCTGAACTCCAGCAAAGTTTGCACTCACCAGCATATCCCCTGGGTTGGACCTCGCCGGCCCGCGGGGCTGCACTGGCCACCTCCAGGAAGGCGCGAGATCTGGCAGTCCCTGACAGCCAGCGACCTCCGCGAGTTTGATGCCTGGATTTGCTGTCGCCCCCTCGTGCGACACAAACGAGTGATTCCTGGGGGGTGGGGGGTGGGGCGGGGGCGGGATCCAACTGCGGCCAAGAAAGCAGGTGGTCCTCATGTAAGACCACGCTCCTTCGGACTTGCCCCTGTACACTGGTGGAAATCGCTACTCCAATGCCTTCGTTGCTTTAATTTTCTTTATATTTGCACGATGTTTTAAA
The DNA here is from genome assembly GCF_001890085.2 of Hipposideros armiger. NCBI lineage: Eukaryota > Metazoa > Chordata > Mammalia > Chiroptera > Hipposideridae > Hipposideros > Hipposideros armiger. The sequence goes on from NW_017731616.1 coordinate 2,199,198, forward strand.
TTTTATTTTAAAATTGCTTTGCTTTTCCCCTCAGCATTTGATGTTTCATGGGTGGTCATTGCTTGGGTGAGATGTGGACTCTTTCTCCTGACATCAGGGCTCAAAACACCATGGATTTCCCCGCCTTGCTGAAATATTCATTTAATATTTATTTAAAACAAATAGCTAGGTTTTACAATGGAAAAATAATAAATGCATATGATAGAAAATTTAAGCAGTGCAGAAGCCTCTATCCCTTTTTCATGGCCCCAAGGCTCCTTCTCAGAGGTAGTTACTGATAATGATTTCTTTTGATTTTTTTCCCAAAACATAGTAGTATGTAGACATCTCCTTTGAAACACCCACCCTACACAAAACATTGGGTCGTCAGTGCCTCCCCACCCCCAACACACACACACCTTATAATACATTTTGGAGGTGGTCTCACATCAGCACATGTGAATCCCCGGCATTTTTTAGAATGGCTGCCTGATGTTCTATAATGCAGCACACCATAATTATTCAATCAGTCTTCGACTGAAGGGGTATCAAAGCTGTTCTCCATCTTTTGCTGTTACAAACAATCCTGCAATGAACATCTGTGTGTATGTATCTTGGGCCATGTGTGCAACTATGTCTATAGGATAAATTCCTAGAAGTGGAATTATCTTGATGGAGAATATTTGCATTTTTTTATTTTATAGATCTTGCCAATTAAAGGTACTACCAAATCATACATAGTCCCATCCTCTGCCTTGTTAACACTAGGTTATTGAGCTTTTTAAATATTTGCCAGTGTGAAAGATTTAAAAGTAGCATGCTATTGCTTATATTTGCATCTTTTAAATTTTGAGTGATGTTTATTTTTTTTCACATGAATAAAGTTATTTGAATTCTGTGAGCAGATGGTTCATGTCCTTTGTTTACTTCTATTGGAATGTTGGACTTTTTCTTATAAATTGCAAATGCTTTTGATATATTAAAATGATAACCAGTCTTTTGACTTCATTTGCAGTATCTACCATTCATAAATTTTAATATTTATAGAGTAAAAATTTGCAGTCTGTTACTTCATAGCTGCTGGGCTTTTTGTTTGTTTAGAGAGAACTTCCTGACCCAAATATTGCATTCCGAGAGGCCAGATAACAGGAAGAGCTTACTGTATGCTAGCACAGAGAAGGGAGGAAATATTATTTTTTCCATGGGAAAAATACATGATTTGAAGTCAAGCAAGTAGCTTGTCTTTAAAAAAAAGAATCCCCCCCTATTTACAAAGATTATATATTTTCATTGTAGGACATTTGGAAATGTATAATAATATAAAGAAGGAAATACAAGTCATCTATAATTCTATGATTTAGAGATAAACAATTATATATGTGTTTTATGTTATATATATTATGTGTATGTATATGATATATACATAATGTTTATATTTTGTAACCTACTTTTAAAAATATAGCAATATTCTGTGGGAATCTTCTCAGGGTATTAAATATTCTTTTAAACATGATTTTAATTGTTGAATAATTTTTTATTGTATACATAACAAAAGTATTTAACCAATCCTGGTTGTAGGATGTTTAGGTAATGTCTAACTTTTCACTGTTGTAAGCCAGTAGTGTTAATAATATGCATGTCTCTCTTTTTCTTGTTTTCTAGTTGAGCCTATTCTGTAAGTGTACAATGCAATGCAAAGAAAGGAGAATATGGGTTTAGCTTCAGGATGGAGCCTGCCTGTCCCTCACTATTTTTCACAGAGTCAGTTAACCTCCAGTTATAATGTGCCAGGATCCCATAGAGTCTGTGCCTTCCTTTAATATCTTTTGGGGGGAAGTATTCATGCTGTTTTGCACATAAAGGATGGAGCAAGTCAACAATCCAGTTTCTTACTGTTTTCATATGGCATTGCTTGCCTGATAGACTAAAAATTGCAATTTTTCCTGTTTTTTTAAATATATGTCTGAAATCTCAGAGGATCAGAGTGAGAAACTATAAGCAGTATTATTTGTGTCTAGAAAGGAGGTCAGAAGCCATCTAATTCAATCCCGTCCTTTCCAGGTGGGGACGTTGAGGCTCAGAGACCTTATGTGCCCTGCCCAGGACTCACACCTCAGCTGTATGAGATGACACAGGATTCGTACTGGGTTTTCTGTTGCCCAGTATCTGAATTGTGCATTCTTTCTGTAAAGCCAATTTTTAGGTGAATTGGCCTTTACTAGCTTTGATTACAGAGTTTTTGAATGGGGCACACTTCTATAGAGCCCTGACTGTGCCAAATGCCTGGGAGCAGAGGAAACCTCAGCTCCATAGGCAGGTTCTTATCTTTTTCTGGCTTTACCATCTGCACTGAAAAGGTTTCTTTATGAATTTCCTTTCTTGTCTATCATGTTCCTGCTACAAAGAGTTTAACTTATTTTATGCTGGATTTTTGCCTTGGATACTGATCAGGCTTTTATTTTACTTCTCATTGAGAAAGCAGAATTTACTGTGAATTTTCTTCGTAAGGGCTTTCATTTACACTATAAAACAATACTTTAAACAAAACATTATGAAAGCTTTGGAGTCTTTTACCTAATTGATTTGAAGATAAGTATAGTTAAAAACACTTTCTTGGATTCTGCACACCTTCTACAGACATCAATCAGTTCTTGAGAGTCTTTTTGGACAAGAAATCAGCAAGGTTAGTCTGATAAATCTCAGCTAGCTGGAAATTTAAGGAATTTGAGATTGGTTTGCTTTGGTCCTTGCTGTCCCTTGGACTAAGACATCATCAGGATGGACTCCATTTCCCTTTTCCTTCCCCTAGTAGATTTTGTAGATAACTTTCTCCTTTGCTTTTCATGTAGAATAAAGCATTTCTTTTTTTAAAGAAAAGGTCTGGGAAATTATTTTTGCTCTTGACTTGGCTTCTGATGAATTGTATGACCTTGGGGGAAATTTAATATAGAAAGTTCCTTGTGCCTCTTTTTCCTGAAGAATAAATAGGATATCCTATTTAACAATGACATTCAGAATATTGGAATATAGACTTTTATTTTGGATCTTGAATGTGGCTAATAGTTACAATCATGGAGAGGGTTGTTAAACCTCCAATGAGAAAATAGTGATATTAATTAGCTGGGACCCTTTAGATTACAAGGAAGAAAACCAACAAAATCCAGCGTAAGCCACAAGGGAGAATTTATCAATTCATACAAATGGGAACACCAAGGGGGGAAAGTGGGTAATTGTGGCTTCAAACATGGCTGAATCCAGAATTTGAAGTGATGCCATCAGCTCTCTCCTTCACTCTCCATTTTTTACCATTTACCTCTACCAGGCTTTATTCAAGGCTTCATGGTTTTTTATAGCTCATGATCCTAGAGTAAGAGAGAGTACATTTTTCTTTTAGTGCCCACATGTCAAATCTTAGGGAAGAATCTGATTGGTTCAGCTTAGGATACTTACCATTCCCTGAATAAATAATTGTGGCTGGGAGAATGGAGTACTCTGATGGGCCAGCTAGGGTTATGAGCACATCTCTTTGGTAAGGGGAGGATTGGGGCATCATGATAGGCAACCCTACCAAGATCCCATAAAGTCAGGTAAGGGTAGTTTTGCACTTCCAGACAAAGTGTGAAGGGATGCTAACAGGCCAAACCAATACTACAAAGGCCTTTGGACGAAGTGCAAGTGTATTAGCTATAGATCTGTTCAGTGTTTTGGCATGTTTGTCTCTATAAATATAATATCTACATATGCTTACATTTAATTTGGCTTCACTGTAAAGCTTAAGCTCCATTGAACTGAAGCAGCACTATTGTAAGCCTGGCAAAGATGCAGTATTAATACAGAAATATGTATCAGTTTAGAGAAATCAAAGTAAGAAGATAACTTTTTTTTAGCTTCAGTTAGCACAGAGGCATTATATTTGTAATAGTTTTCCTTGTCTTCTTTCATCATATAATGTAGGAAAAAATTTCAAAGTACTTTTTAAATTATAAAAGTCGCACAAAAGGATATATTGGGTTGTCAGAACAGTCATGATGCATTTTTGCAACAAAAAACATAGAAAAAAATACATCATGACTTTTCCGCCAACCCAATAAAATAAATGTAAAACTCTCCCCATCTCTCCTACTTTCAGAAATAGTTTCTTTTATATCATTCCAGAATCTTTTATATCTTCCCATGTATTTGCAAGAATATATGTACGAGTATATTTTATATAAACACATGGGATCATTCTATATGTCTGCTCTGCAACTTGTTTTCTTCATCTAGTGTTGTATCTTAGAGATCTTCCTTTGTCAGTATGGATAAAACTCCTTCATTCTCTTAACAACTGCACAATAGCCCATAGTATAAATGTGTAACCCATTCCCTCATCAGAGGATTTTAAGGTATTTTACAAAGCATTACGCTTTGGTCTCTCCTGCCTGCAGGAAACCTGGTGCCGCTGGAGGGCCTGTGGCTCAGAGCTGGGCCAGGAAGGCTTTGCCAACTATTAGTAGATGCAGCAGAAGCAGAGATGCCGCTGGGGATTTCCCAGAGGGAGCACGATTCCCTGAGGGCTGAGTTAGAGCCAGAAGCTGGTCCTATTACTGCCCCACCCACTGCCCTCCCTGTGGTTAGCCTGGAGGGAGGCCCATTGTTGAGTGGCTTGGCAGGTGTGTGAGAAAATTACAAGGGAGGAATGGCTTCCACTTTACTGACACACATGAGGGGACCGACACTAATTTCACAGGATTCCTGGGTAGCTCCTGTCCTCCAGCCCCCTGAATGGCTCCTTGGTGTCCTTCACTGGTTTGCAAACATCAGCACATATTCCTGGGTTATTATCGATCACAGGTTATTAATTCACATCTGGTTTGGAAATGATTGTATCAGATGTAATTCCCTCTAGTGTTTGTTTGTTGCTGCCCAGTTACCAAGGCTGTCCTAAAAGGCTGGGTTGGAGGGACAATGACAGGCATAGGTCAAGAGGACAGCTTAAAGGCAGATGAGCAAAGGAACCATCCTTAACTCAACTGTATAACTGAGAAAAAGCTGTGGTTCTTTTCATCTCCAATCTCTGCCTCCTGATATTCCTCTTCCTGCTTCACTCCCATCAGCTTCAGTGTCAAAGAAAAGGCTTCTTTAAGTATTTTAAAACTGCCCCAGCTCCTGCAGCCTCCTGGCCAGATGAATGGCTGCAGAGTTGTGATAACCTAAGAACTACAATTTAAGACCGGAAGGTATCTTGTCCCTCTTATTTTTTCTCAGACTCATCTTTCTCTCTCTGCCTTTCATTGTCTTCCCATATGGCTTTGCTTATTGCAATTCTTATTCTTCCAGATCCAGCTCTGAGGCCACCATGAGGGGTCTCTGGTAATCCCAGTGGGAAGGGGCCCCTCACCTCTGCTGCATGTGCCAACTGCACATCGTCTCCCTCACTGGACCTGGACATGCTCGCAGGCCTTTTCTTGGAGGTGCTGGAATAGGTAAACTTCCTGTGTCTATACCAGACTGTTCCAGTTGACCCCTCAAAGCTCAGAAGGCACTATATTCTTAGCAACTAGCATGATGCCTGGTCCTTAGTAGGCGCTGAATATGTTTGTTGAAAATACGAATCTGCCTATTGGGTTGTCGGAAAAGTCATGACGCATTTTTGCAATGAAAAACTTAGAAAAAAATACGTCACGACTTTTCTGATAACCCAGGAGTTCAAGATCTGCTGCAAGGACTTGAACCTAGTTTCAGAATGAAATCACTAGCATTTTTTTGGGGGGGGGCATGTCATTGTATTTGTTCCCTTTGTGGGTGCTTGAGTTTTGGTGATGCTTTAACATTTAAAAAAATATATGCTTCTGGCCGGCCTAGTGGCGCGTTGGTTAAGAACTGGCTTGGGATCCCAGAGGGCCCCGGTTCGGATCCCACATATGAGGGCCAGTGACACTGCCCTCTAGAGCTAAGATACTGAACAACAGCTCAACCTGGAGCTGGGCTGCCGTGGGTCACCGGCGACGGCATAGGCTGCCCAGCTGCAGTGGGTTGCCATGGGCTACCGCGTGTAGCCAGCAGCCACAGAGAGCGGCTGTCCAGAGGCCGGCGACTGATCTGCCTCGCCCGGGAAGAGCGCAATGATGGTGCCAACTTGGGCCAGTGAAGCAACATCCTCCACAACTAGACTGAAGAACAAAGAGACAGCAACTTGTCTGTTCCCCTTCCCTGATTCCCCAGCACTGTTCCCTCCCCCAATTCCCCAATAAAATCTTAAAAAAAAAAAAAAATATATATATATGTGTGTGTGTGTGTGTGTGTGTGTGTGTGTGTGTGTGTATATATATATATATATATATATATGCTTATATTTTTAAAAGGAACCCCCTGCCTTTACTTCCTTGGTAGACCTTAAAACTGTCAGATTCTAGCGGAAGTAACTGTATAGGGATAGGTTGTATGTAAGTCTAAATTGTGTTGTATATTCTAACATCAGAGGAAAAAGAAAAAAAATAAATGTGAAAAGACCCCAGGAAATAGCATCTTGTCATGCAAGGGGTTGGGCACACTTCCCATCTTGACACAATATATTTTTGGACCCTGGAAACTCTCCTGAGTGTCTCTCCAACATAAGGAAGAACCTGCAATTACAAGTACAATGGCACTATTTTACCTCCTTAGGGTGGCTGGAGCACAAAGAACTCAGAAAGGATCGACGTGGGTTTGGTTTGGGGTATAGGAATATGCTCTGAAAAGGAGGTTCTGTTTGTTTTATTTGCTGACACAGATGTAAATAGCAGCCTTTGAGGCCGTTGTTAAGCTGACATTTACTCCTTTGATTTTCTGTCCTGGGATATCACCTCCTTTTTCTCCCTGGATGATGGCAGTTTGCCTAAAACGTGTTGCACAATCTGCCTTTGGCATTTTATCATCTTCTGAAGCTAGCCGAACCTCTTAATGTGGGTTTTTCAGGCCACACAAGGTCAACTCTGGCTCTGGCTCTGACATCTGTTTAGGATGGTAAGTCTAGAAGGTACAGGAGAACCCATTTCCTAGTCCTAAGTGGAAAGGGTCAGCATTTCTATTTTCAAAGACCTCTAGCAAAATTTCTTTGACTCCTTTTTGGTGAACAGTTTTCATTTATGACAGTTCTCTCCTTGACGAAGCTCTAATTCACTTTTCCTTCTTTATTTCCCTTAGGAAGCCTATCATGTGATATAGGGATTTTCCTTTATTTATTCTTTTTAGGCCTTATAAGTTAATTAAAAAATTTTCCCCTTTGAATAAAATGTATGCTCATTGAAGAAAATCAGAAAAACACAAGAAAGTTTAAAGAAAATAAAAGTCCTGATTTTATCTTCAAGATAATCTTGAAGCTCTGGGAAATTTTCTTCTGTCATTTCTTTGAGGGGTTCCTCTCTTAGGCTCTCTCTCTTCTGGGTGTACCCTCTATACCTCTATCAGAGTTTTCATTTCTTTATCTAGTTACTGTTTTGGGGAGTATTTCTCTACTTCACCTCTCAGCTTTCTAAATCTGTCTTCTGCCGTGTCCCTGTTGCTATTCAGCCCAACTACTGGGTTTTTAAAGACTGCTTTTTTGTTTTGTTTTGTTTTTTGTTTTGAGAGCTAGCTCTTCTTTTAGTAGTAATTGGTGTCTCTCTGCCACAGTTAGGGTTTTCTTCAAAGGTTTGTTGGTTTGTGATTGTGTGCTTATTTCTGCTTTGAGAGGCCCAGATAATGTGTCTGAGAATGTGCTATCCTCTGGTGGTAGGGCAGGAACAGGATGTAGGGCTGGGCAGGGTGAGTCAGTAGAGCCTCCTGGCCAAGATGCTTCCACTCCTTCTGGGTGAGGCCAGCTACTGGAAGCCTTGCCTTGATTCTCTGGCCCAAGGGCTGGCCCAAAATATGCCTCTTGGGCTTGCTGCTTCTACAGTCTTGGTGTGTGTGTGTGTGTCCACCTGCATGGCTGCTCCTGCTGAGATGAATGACCCTACCAATTCTGATGGTGACCCAGAGCTCCCTTGTCCACACAGGCTCCCAATATCTCCTCCCTCTAATTTAAGCCCCCTTGGAGCTATCTCCACCACTATCCTCTGCTATATATGTTTTAGTTTCATTACTCTGATTCCATGCATCTGTCAGAGATGATTTATTATTACTGGCCACAGAGGCTGTCTTTCTTTGCTTACCTTCATTGTTTCTGGTTTGTTTATATAAAATTATTTTCTGTCATTTCTAATGATTTGGAGTGGGGAAGGTAGGCTGGAGCACGTAAGCCTTCTTTATCCAGTCTTCTCAGGTGGCTTTTTTTTCCCCAAAGTCATCTGAGGGTTTTCTTGGGGAGTAAGAATTCAGAATTGATACTCAGAGGAGAAAATAACTTAATATTTGCCTCCCAATATCTTAATAGGTGTTGGGAATTTAAAATCTAAATACAGAGAAAGCATGGTTTTGGACCATCCACTTGACCGAAACCCAGACTTTCTTTATCCACAGGTAAGGGTCGCTTTCCCTACGAAGCTGCTCTGTTGACGCTTGGCAAGCTCGTTGCTGGAGAGCTTTGGTGCCCTAACCTGAGACAGCACCTTCTTGGCTGAGAGCACTGTTTTAAAGCTTTGTAACTTTCGGGAGTGGTCTGGGTGGGGTCACGTTCCAGCTGCACCCTGTAACATTTCCCATGTACTGGCTGTGCTGATAGCTAGTGCTGTCTGCGGTTCACTGTTCTGGCCAATGAAGGCAGCAGAATTGCTTGCGTTGAAAAAGCATTGACTCACCCAGCAGCCTCTGGCAGTGGTTTACTCATATGCATTTACAGACCTCTGGGGCTGGCATTTCTGCGAATTCTTTCAAGTTCATTCCTGTTCCTTAGGCTCACCCTTTTACAAGTGCTTGCTTGTCTGGCATGCCTGCAGTGACAGAAGGACATCAGCCCCACACAATACCTTGTCGGTGACTTTTCTCTAGGATTTTCCTGCATTAACGTGTTATCATTTCCATGTTTGTGCAACTTAATAATAATGATACTTTGTACTCCTCTAGAACATTCCCCCCCACACACCCCCCAGGAACTTTTGAACATCGAAAGACAGTAGTTTTGTAATCTTCATAATTTTTCAGTCTGAGGTAAATGTTTCTGTGTTAATTTTTAAGGCAATGAATATGACTTTGAAGATAGAAGAGCAGGCTTTTCATTTTACCACAGAACAAAAGAAAACTCTGTATCCTAGGCCTGAGTACAAATGTGGCCTTTCATACTTATTAGGGGTATAGCAATATGTACAGGCGTCTTTCACATAATGGTATTTCAATAAAGTTGACTATAGGCTGTTTGTCACAAAACTTATTCTATTTCCCCAAGACTTACTGATATGAAATTACAGATTGATTTCTAAATTCTAACAGAGAATGTCCAAATTTTCTGAGGCAGAACTAAAAAGAGAGTTTGGTATTTTTGGTGTCTAAAATGGTAGTTCTTGACCATGTCTGCGCACTAGAATCACTTTGGAAGCTTTTAAAAAATACCAGTGCTTGAAATCTATAGAGACTGGAAGCAGACTAGTGGTGCCTGGTGCTGGGGTAGAACAGGGACTGACTACAAACTGGAACTGGGGAGCTTTCTGGGGTGAAAGGAAGGTTCTGTACTGGATTGTAGTGGTAGCGGCACCATCATATGTATTGACTAAAAAAATCATTGAACTTACAATGGGTGAATTTTATGATATGTAAATTATACCTCGGTAAACCTCTTTTTTTTTTTTTTAAAGATTTTTATTGGGGAATTGGGGGGATGGGAACAGTGCTGGGGAATTGGGGGAAGGGGAACAGACAAGTTGCTGTCGTTTTGTTCTTCAGTCTAGTTGTGGAGGACGTTGCTTCACTGGCCCAAGTTGGCACCATCATTGCGCTCTTCTCTGGCGAGGCAGATCAGTCGCCGGCTTCTGGACGGCCGCTCACTGCGGCTGCTGGCCGCTCACGCTGGCTGCTGGCCGCACACGGTAGCCCATGGCAACCCACTGCCACAGGGGCTGCAGCCTACGCCGTCGCCGGCGACTCATGGCAACCCAGCTCCAGGTTGAGCTGTTGTTCAGCATCTTAGCTGTAGAGGGCAGTGTCACTGGCCCTCATATGTGGGATCCGAACCGGGGCCCTCTGGCATCCCAAGCGAGTTCTTAACCATCGCGCCACTCGGCCGGCCCTCGGTAAACCTCTTTTAAGAAAGGCTGCCTGGGTGTCACTTCAGACCAATTAAATCAGAACCTGTGGAAGTAGGACTCTGGTACTGGCATTTTTAAAAAGCTTCCCGACTGATTTTAATGTGTGGCCAAGGCAAAGGACCACTGGCCTAAACTTTGTTTGTCTTGGTGGGACAATCCTGCCTTAGGGGTTAAGAAGATTGAAAGGAGTTTTTAAACAATATTACTGAGTAAGATATTGGTTTCTTTGCGTATCCCTGAAAGTAACCACGGCTCATAAGACTTAGATATAAATATGGAGGATGCATCTGGATTATAGTACAACAATTTGAATTTAGGTGCCAGTGCTATGTTGGAACTATAGGTGGATGATTGGATAAGTTATTGCTATTTGGGGGAGAAACGGCAGCCTTTGCGTGTCTGGTGACTCTCTACATGCCTCGTCAGGGCTGGTACGAGGCTAAGGGAAGCAAGCCATTGATCTTGGGTGCAAAATTTAAAGGGGTGCCAAAAAAACTCCCTAATCAAGATCAATACTATTTTAATGCAATTAAAAATAAAAAGTAATGCAAAAAATCTATGCTGAACAAAATATCATTCTGAATAAAGACAGGATCCTCCCAGTCTCCCTGATGAGGCCTGGCCGCCTGTCTCCTCTTCTTGACAGTCAGGACCACATCCAGGTGGTTCCAGAGGAAGGAGGATCTGACGACTGTCTGGGCCTGAGACAGGAGGGCGCACCCAGCCTTGACTGCTGCTGCTGAACCTGCTCAGTGCACAGATCTAGTCTTTCCTCTTGTTAGACAAGAGGGAAGCCAGCTTTCTGGGGACCCGTGGGTTCCTGAGTGTACCCTGAACCCTATCTGAAGTGGTGAGAAGTAGTTCCTAACTCTCCCTTTTTCTCCCTGGGGCACAGGAGAGGATTGGCTTAGAAGGTGACCTGTGCTTTTATCCATGTCCTGCAGGTCTATGTCTCTCTATAAAATCCTCTGCTTGACCTCCAAACCTGGGGCTAGAAAAGGAGTCTATAATCTGATAAATTCATGGTCTCATCCAGGAATGGATCCAGGTATTGTGCAGCCTGAAGCTTATATCATTTTGAGGGGCCTTCCTCAGGAAGAGGAGTACAAGTTTATAAATGCGAAATTAAATTTGTGGCTTTGGAAGGGGCCCCTTGCAAAGGAAGGGGCACTTCAGCTTCATTTGCTTCATAAAACTGTCTCCAACCTTACCTGAGTATTTCATTTTTCTTATACCTTTTCAGGATTTCTCCCTGCATTTTATTAGCTCACAATACCCGTAGACTTTAGGAGTATGTCTCAAGTCTTATCTCTCAATTTCATACTTTCAAAAGCCTCAGAATTTTTGCTTTTGTGAGGTAGTGAAATGATTGAGAGAATTAGTTCTAGCATCAAACTGGCTGATTTTGTATCCGGGCTCTGCCAAATCAGTTGTATGACTTGGACAAGTTAATTAGTCTTTATGCCTCTATTCCCTCTTCTAGTCTTACCTCATAGGGCTTTGTCGGAGCAGAACTAAATGAGATAATACATGTGTGAGGCTTAATAGAGTGCCTGACACAGAGAAGGCACTCAATAAACATTAGATAGTATATCAGCTTGGATTCTTGGTTTCAAGCAACAGAAATTTATTCTGGCTACCTTAAGTAGAAAAATAATTTATTGTATAGAGAGGTTGGATAGTTCACAGAATTGATATGTTTGGAAAAGCAGATGCTGAAAAGAGGTAGGAACCAAGAGAGGTCAGGCAGCAGAAATAACCTGATCAGAACGTTGTATTCCTGCTGCCGGACCCAGATACCATGGGCGGATTTTTCTACTGCTGCGACCCTAACCTAAAGAACCTTTAAGTTCTTCAGAGTGTTCAACTTGTACATAAAATCAATTAATGTACATTAATTGATCTTACAGGTTTGAAATCCTTCCACTCCTGCGACTCTAATCATCCCTGCTTCCTGGGGTCTCTTACTTAAGTTTCAAAATCACAGGTGATCCTGTCTGAGGCCAAGATTAGGGAGAGGAGGGTCACTCCAGTTAGCTTCTATAGTAGAAGTTGGGGTCCCTTACCGTGGAGGATTTTATCCAAATAGGAAGAGGATTTGCATGTTGCAGAAGAGAACATTCGCCAACTAACACTGTTGGCTTCTGTTGGATTCTTTTGGTGTATTCTCTAATGTTTAATAGAACTGAGCTGCAGTGCAATATCCTGCCAGTAAGTGCCACCCTTTATCATTTGAGTATGTCCCTTAACCTCTACAACCACTCAACAATAATCAGCTATGTATAGAACATCGTGGTATTTTTCCACCGAAATCAAACTGTGATGGTCAATTTTCAGGTCACAGAAAATGGACTCAGTTTTCTCAGGTGAACACTTGCCATCCATAAATTTATGTTAATTTTTTTGGTACCTCTTGCTATTTATCTGACAACAAATATGAACATCTAGTAAATTAAACTTAATGGAAAAGCACAAGACCAGCTTATTGGGCTTAGTTCACTAATATTTTTTTAATGGCATGATTTCAGGATTGTAATATTATGTTGCCTCTATGTAAAATACCATTGTTTTATGGTAGAATGATTTTCCTAGAACATGATGGAATTAGGTAGGTCAATAAAACATGGCATTTCATTCCCCAAAGGCCACTATGGATTGGTGTTGGTCCAGGAGAACTGTAAGACCATAGGTCCCCCAGGGCCAGGTACTCCGTCTTTTATTATCTCTGCACATTCAGCACAGTTCCTGACATAGGTAGTTCTAATAAATGGAAGAATAAAAAGAAGGAATGAGCATCACTGATTGTAGGGGCTGTACTACCTGGCCCCATTTGAGAATCACTGCCATAGTCTAAAAAGTCTTTAACCTTGAAGTTTGATTTGGGGCACAGGTTAAGGGTGTGGCTTCTCTCCATTCATTTATTCGTTTGCTATTTTTTCACATCTTCAACCAAAATACATTGATTATTATTATTATTATTATTATTATTATTTTTAATTGGGGAATTGGGGGATGGGAACAGTGCTGGGGAATTGGGGGAAGGGGAACAGACAAGTTGCTGTCCTTTTGATCTTCAGTCTAGTTGTGGAGGACGTTGCTTCACTGGCCCAAGTTGGCACCATCATTGTGCTCTTCCCGGGCGAGGCAGATCAGTCGCCGGCTTGTGGACGGCCGCTCACTGCGGCTGCTGGCTGCTCACGCTAGCTGCTGGCTAAACACGGTAGCCCATGGCAACCCACTGCCACAGGGGCTGCAGCCTATGCTGTCGCAGGCGACTCACGGCAGCCCAGCTCCAGGTTGAGCTGTTGTTCAGCATCTTAGCTGTGGAGGGCAGTGTCACTGGCCGTCATATGTGATATCTGAACCTGGGCCCTCTGGCGTCCCAAGCCAGCTCTTAACCAATGCGCCACTCGGCTGGCCCAATACACTGATTATTTATTATACAGCAGCCCTGTGCTAGGTGGAGCTGTGAGAATTTGCCAGCAGAGTCTCTTACCCTCATGGATGTCATGTTTGCATTTAGGGACAGATACAGAAAGAGACTATAAAACAATGAGGTCAGCCCAGTGATAGCAGTATGCACATAGGGCAATTCGGAAGGATGCCTCCCCCAACTTGTAAGCATCAGGGATGGTCTCCTGGAGGATGGAAGTCTAAATTGAACTTTTAAGTTCTTTAGAGTGTTCAACTTGTACATAAAATCAATTAATGTACTTAATTGACCTTGTAGGTTCAAAATTCTAGGCATCACTATGAGGTAAGGAACCTAGCACAGTGCCTGGAACATGATAAAGGGCCATTAATAAATAGTCGTGGATTCATTCATTGGTTTAGGGATAGTTGCATTATCTAGGCTAGTATAATCCATAGCATACTGCTAAATATAGGATTGATTTTCCAGTATCCACAAATCTAAACTCATGGATTCAATTCCTACATCATCTGGTTAGTTACACACATAGGAAAAGCCTCTGTTTCAAGGTCATAAATTGAACCTCAAAATCCACCTGATCCCAAAAATGGTAGCAAGAATGTGGTACTGGCTGTCTGTAGATCCATCTTCACTAGCAGGAAAGTTGAGGAAAGCTGCATCCTATGGCAGATGAATGTCAAAGGACAGTGTACATGTCCCATACCCATCAGATTTGCATCCCACTGGGCAGCCGGAAGATGTTCTTTATGTTGAAGATAGAAAATTGACCAATAGTTGTGCAAGGATGGCCAATTAGAAATTTCATTAGATTAAGATTAAATTTCTATGAAAAAAATACTTCCAGCCACCCCCCATAGGCCTCCAAAAGAAAGGTTTATTTTTTTCATGTGAAGGTGACTTATTAGAACATGTTTCCAAAAGAAATCTTGTGAAACTGTATTTGCCTTGCTGCAATACTGTTTGGGTTTCAGAAACTTGTTTCACGCAGGGAAGGTTTGTCTTAATTTTTTTCTTTTGAAACATAAATGTAACTTTAAGTTGTATAACATTTCTCTCTGATTCTCTGCTTTGTTTATCTAAAAACACTAGAGAACCCTGATGGGCTCCCACAGGGGAGAAGTGGGGATGAAAAGGGAAGGAGTCCCAGTCTCTGGGACTACCAAGTCCCTTTCTCCGTCCTTCTGAAGGCCTAAAGGGCTAACCTGGGGCCTCCCTCACTACTGTTAGCCTGCTTTGGCCTTTCTGCCTCTGGTTCATCCTGGCCTGTGACACCGCTCGTAGCGATGACGTTCCAGAATGTGGGAAAGAGAAACCTACTTGTGATTCCTTAGCCTGGCCGTCCCCTTGGATTGAAAAGCTCCTCACACAGATACCCCTGTAGCTCACTCCTTTACGTCAAGTTTTTCCTCAAAAGTCACATTTTAAATGAGACCTATCTTACATGATGTTAGAAAGCCATGCATTTGTCCGGAGCCACAGTGACTTTATTTGTACAATGGCTTTCAAATTACTTGGCTCTTTTAGCTCTAATTAATACACCTTTTCGTCACGTGCGTGTTTTTGCAAATAAAGTTCTCTGAGAGGAACTTGTTAGTGAGGGAGTTCTGTGAGTTCTATCCATCTGTTTCGTCATAACTCAAAGAGTAAAAGTCTAGACAACCATATAATAGCCGTGCACTCGGCTGGCAGCTGCTTGGGTCATCATAACACCCCTCTCCCTGAGCTTCCCACCTCAGTAAACATGCGAGGGATTTGGGGCATGGAGATTAATGGATGATGGCAGTGTGGCCTCGTAACCCTGCCCGGAAAGTAAGCTCTGATCCATTTTTACAGTGAAATATTTCTACTCCAGAAACTTCTGTAGCTCTCTGCTATCTCCCTGTCCATAGCAGCTGGAAAGATTTGGATTGTTAAAGACAAGCTGGAACCCTGATGTATAGCCAGCTGTGCTTGTATTCTGCTGTCCCTCTCCTTGTTCCCTCACTGGGAATTTCATGGGGGTTTGTTCTTGTCATTTTATGTACCACGTGACACCTTGTATGGGAATGGGTTAGTGTAAGAGGGAGAAATTATATCTTTCACAATATCCACTGCAGGACTACCTCCTTAAGATATAGCAACATGGACATATTCAGAGACCCCCTTTCATCCTTATTTTTTTACCAAATTCTCTTTCCAGGGGCAACACCTGCCTTCATCATTTACAGATATCAGGGGCATCTCTGTTTATAGTGCTCTTCCATGCTACCTTACAAAGGCAAGAAAGGGCTCATCTACCATCTGTTTTCCCCACCAGATAACATGGGAGAAAGACCAGGGGTTATCCCAGTGCTTTCCCCTCATTGGAGCTGATGAAGGAGCTGGCAAACCAACCCTAGACCCTCCAAGAGGGATTTTGGTTGGAAGGATGGGTGCGTTCTCAGTCAGGGTTGTTTATCCTGAGGAGGCCATCGGACTTCTTTTCCTCTAGGCCTTGACAAATGAAAGATCACATTCTTAGTTAGGAAAGTGTACTCTTGTCTGAAAGCTGGTAGAAGGCTTCAAGGACCTCCTTGCAGAGGCTGCTCCCCTGTGTCTTTTTACTTTCTTTTGTTTTTTAATTTGAGGAAGCCAACATTGAGCAAAGGCTGAGGTAGCAGAAAAATCTATTTATAAAACTCATGTTGTGAAAAACAGAGTCAGGGAAAGAGCAGATTTTTCTCTTCTGTGATGGCAGTTTTCAAGGCTATACATTGTGAAACAGCCTGAAGAGGGAAGTGGCCTCAGTTTGTTTCATGTCTGATCTCTCTTTCCATGTTCATAAAAGATGGTGAGCCCAGGGCCAGGGCTAAGGATTACTTTTGACTTGATGGCTCCATTGTTAAATATTTTGTGCAAGTTGTGCCTGATGCAGCGCTCAGTTTCCTGACCCTTCCAATTCCATTCCTCACGTTTGCTAAACAGTCTCAGAGAAAACACTGGGGTATGAAAAATGGTAAACCAGAGGAAGACACATTTGGAGTAGTGGAACATGAATAATGGATAGAGCCATTAGCTAATATCATTGAGTGTTTTTAGTATTCCCAGAGTAAACTATTTTTCTTTATGAAACTTTGGAAATTAGTCTAGCTCTTATCATTCTAATGAGTTTCTATTAGTCTTTGCTTAACATTTTAAAATGTGTTTTTATATTATAAAACTAAATGTTTATTGTGAAAAAGTAAACCATGAAAATGATGAACAGAAAAGCTGCTGTTCCTCGTCCATTCCCTTTCCTGGAGCGGTGCTATCAGATGGTATGTTACCCAATGAACTGCTCCATGGGAAACAGCTAGCTAGTTGGTTGTGTGGGAGGAGTTTGGAAAGGTTTGAAATCTGAGCCTGAGGCAGTCAGGTCAGGGGCAGGAGGGATTTGAGCTGGGCCTGAATGGGATACCATTTGGTTCAAAACTGAATGGGGAGGGCCTCTGCAGAAAAGGAAATGTCATAAGCAAAAGCAAAAAGGTAGAAAAACTCAGGGTCGATTTAGGCAATAATAACGTTGACTGAGAACAGTGGAAAACGAGACTGGAAAAGTTAACTGGGCCAGTCAGAGGGTCTCAAAGGCCAGGAATTTGGTCTTCAGTACACAGGCAGTGACAGGTAATTAGAGGTTTCTGAATAGGGGGCCGCCTCTATGGTGCTCAGTCATTTCATGTTGTGGTACAGTCTGCAGGGTTCCATCTCTTCCTGAACACATGTATTGCTCTTTCCCCCAAGAGGTGGAGTCTATTCTCCTTCCCTATACATCTGGGCTGGCCTTAGTGATTTGCTTGACCAACAGAATGTTGTAGAAATGACATTTTGGGACTTCTAAGGCTAAGTCATACGATGCCTTGTAGCTTCCTCCTTCTTTTCTTCTGAATATTCAAAGGGATGTTCCCTCTTGGAACTCAGCTACCATATGAGAAATCCAAGGCACATGGAGAGGCCATATGTTGGTGCTCTGGTTGACAACCCCAACTGAGCTTTTCCACAGTATCAGAGCAGAAAGAAGGACAGAACCTGGACCACTGATAATGCAGTTAAGTGACTGAGTCAAATCCAACTCTGACTTCCAGCTCTAGGAACGAATAAATCAGTTTTATTGTTTTTAGCCAGTTTGAGTTTATTTTTCTGTTTTGTTTTGTTGTTTTTTTTACAACGAAATGCATTCTAAATGATATGATGGAGTACTGGATAAATACTAGTTTCAGTTCTCCCCTCTTAACTTTGTGATCAGGAGCAATGCCTCTTGACTGGCTTCCTTATTTCTATATATTTAAGGGATGTTTTAGGTGGCCCGTCTTCAGGTTGCCCTAAAGTATCCCATTTCTTTTGCTCCAGATAAAAGTATTTCTCTCCCTGGGACTTTGTTCCATGCATGTTGAGAAATTTCTCTCCTTGAATTACAATTTAAAAGCACCCCCTATCTATTTGCTTCATGCTTTAAAGCCATCCCACCCTTAATTTCCCATCCAATACTTGTCCTAATATTCTCAAATGTCTACCTTTTTTTCAAAAATACCACTCTCACTAAAAGACCTCTCTATATAGAAGCATGTCCTGGTTAGAACATGCAACTATCTAGTCATAGGAAAGGTTTTACCCAGTTTAATTCAATAAATTAGCTCTTAGAGAAGAATCAGTATTGACAAGTTTGGATAGAATGAATAGCTTCCATTGGGATTAATTACTAAGGTTAAACTGACTGTTGTGGTTTTGAATTTGTAGGTCAGACACAATCCCCCAATCTGTAAAAACTGGCCAAGATGGTATCCAATGGGACCTCAGTCTCATTTAAGCTAAGCTTCCTCCTTAACTTATTGGACTCCTTGTATCCAGGGATTTTGAAGGGAAAATCTGGAAATTTCCTCAGTTCCGGAGCATCATAACTCAAAATGTGTGAGGGTCTGGGTCTTCTGAAATAAAACAAATCTCATGTGCAAAAAAAGTTGGAATTACTAATCTACAATAAACGTTGCTTCAGAGCTCTGAGAAGTTCGTCCATTGCTGTCCTTTTTAGCCATCCCTGGAGGGCTAACACCTTTCATTTTCTCATTCTTATTGGCATTGTGAAGGCAGGGGCAGGAGGCTGTCAATGCAATGATTAGGAAGCTCTAGTTTAGACACATAAACCTCACAGATGTAGATGCCAAGCTCAGACACATCTGTCCATTTCCATCCTGCTGCAGGGGTTCTTCTGTATTCTACCCTCATGTTAAGGAATCAGAATTACATCTTCCTTGGTATTTGACTCCTATAAATACATCCAGACCAGTCTCAAAGCATTCTGAAGCAGGAGACTTGAGTTCTAGGACATCTTTGCCTCTATTAACTCTTTGAACTTGGGAAAGTCATGTGAAGGCGTAGTTTTCATGCATTTAAAATAAACACCACCTTACAGGGCTGTGGGATGAGACACATCAGGCTACGAAGCAGCACTTTGAAAACTGTGAAACGCTAGTCTATGCGTCTCAACCTCTTTGTGTTCTCTGTACTCTTTCAAAGCATGTTTTGTTGGGATGCTTGAAGCCATCAGAGGTGAATTCTAGTTAAAACAAAAGCTAGGTTTGGAACATTGCAAATAAACCCTTCTATAAATCATAGGCCCAGGTGGCCTATTTTCTTCAATCAGCTCAAGTAACTTTTGAAGGAAAAAGAATAGAAGAGTAAATAGTAATATGTGGAGGAAGGAAACAGAACAAAAGGAGAAGCCCCAACAGAGGCTCTGCAGCTTGTCTGCACATCATGTTGGAGACTTCACAATTATCTGGTTAATTTGATGGTTGTAGACAGACATAAGATAATTACAAGGAGAAACATTAGCTTTGGGACATGATTTGCCCAGATTGACTGTCTAGAATAATCTAATTATCAGGCTAACCAGGAAATCTTCATTTCACTTGAGGCTATAGTGAGTTATAGCCGGTTTTATATCACTAGGAGAAGTGCTTAGGAATATATAGTATATTCCTGGTTTAGTGCTAGAGGAGAGTTTTTAAGAGTTTTCTTTAGGGAGTTGTATTTAGAAAAACATCCTACATCAAATTTCTAGGCCTCCGTTGTATTTCCATTGGAGAGGTATATTTTTGATGTTGCCCGTGCATTTAGCTATGGGTTATTTAACACCACCACATATTTTTAACTCCCCCTTTCCTCTATTTCATTAGTGATGAGAAGAAGATTACAGTCTACAATCATAGTCTTTATAAAAAGGAAATTGGCTGGTTTTTCTCTTATTTATTCATCTTCTTTGACTTCCTAAATTTCCCCAATTACCTTTTGGGTTGTGTGCCCTCCAGGGGGGTTAGCATTCTATTGATGTGGGAGTCCATTTCCTGCTCACTGGCCTTCTAACTGGAGCGCCACATTGCTTTCTTAAAAATTAAACCCCTTAGAGAAGTCCAGCTAAGAGTAGGAGTAATAGTACTTATAGGCCTGACTTACATTAAACTTAGATTCACGGCAGCTACAGGTTCTCTGATGTTAAAATGGCAGCCTATTATTCTAAGGGTCAGAGAAAGCACAGTGGAAAGCAGCAACATAAAAGTAATTCTGCAGTGTATTGTTCTCAGGGCAAAAGGGTTTTAAATCTAACAGCACAACAAAAGACTGAAGAGAAAGTTCTTTTTTGTCACCCTGAAGAATTCTTTGCCAAAACTCCCCTCTACTTGGAAAGGATGAAGAGCTTTTACAAGGTTGAAAAAAAAAGAGCAAGGAAATATGGCTCTATTCCCATGTCAGGACCTGCTATTTCTTGGTGGGTACAGAAGGGCGCTTGTGCACATTTACCCAATTATAGGAAAGAAAAAGTGTGGCATGCTTGGAAAAGGCATATGGCCTTCCTTTCCTCCCAAACAGAAAATGACAGTTTGGTAGAGGGGAATTTGTTCATTTTGAAAGGACAATACTAGCAGTGTTCTAATTCCCATTGTATTCTTGCTTGAAATTACTTTTCTCTAATAATAAAAGCCTTCCCAGTACAATGAGTACTGAATAAAATAGGCATTAGAAAGACTGTAGATTTCAGATTGTAGGGGGACCTGAGGTTTAAATTCAAATTCAGGTCACTAGAAAAAAGACCAATAATATGTTTGGCTTGAATCCATCAGTTTTTTTGTTTGTTTGTTTTTATCATTATGGTTCTCAGACCTTATATACATCAGAGTCACATGGGGGGCTTGTTAGATTGCAGAGCCCCACCCTCCACGGTTTCTGTTTTAGTAGGGCTGGAATGGGGCCCTAAAATGTGCATTTCTAACAGGTTCCCAGGTGATGCTGAAGCTGCTGGCTCAGGAACTACACTCTGAGAACCACTGGTAGAGTAGGGCTGGTTACAATGTCTAAAACGCTGCCCTGACTTAGATCAAGTCTGGTAAGAGGAAAAAGTTGAGTGTTTGCCCAGCCATTTTCTATTTGGACTTAACAAGAAGACTGGTATGTGTTGGTCAAGCTGATGGACTCAGTTCACATCTGGGTTCCAAATGTTAAAGACAATGACAGAGGAATCGTTCTTTTATACACATCAGGGAAGAGATATGAATGAAAATTGTACAAGCGTTTTAGGAATGGTAATGATATAAATTGGCACAAAAGTTTCATTAATAGGCCTTGTGCAATGGAATAATTTTTCTTGTCCTAATTTTTCCTTCCTAATTCCGAATTGTTTGAATCTACAAATAATTTATTCATAAGGAGGGTTGGCTTTGAGAATATTATACTCCGTGCTGCTTCTAGGATAAACTTTGGGGTCTTTTGTTCTTAAATGCCTCTTCAGTAAACAGAAAATCACTCTGCACCAGGTTTCAAGAATTTTGGGACTTTTACCTCTAGCTAAATGTAACATAGGCAGGGAATACCACAATTCAGTATTACACAATGCAAACCATAGTAGTGTCAAATGACAAAACCAAAACGATTTAGTAATGAGTTCGATGTCCTTTATTCAAGGGAAACCATTCCATGGATTGGGGGAGTACAATGCCTCACAAGCAGTGGAGCACTCTTCTCGCAGGATTTGGGGCAAGAGCAAGAGTTTTATAGAGCCTTAGAAGAGGCAACGAGAATCCAGGGCATAACTGGCTAGGAGGGCGGGGATTTCCTCATAAGGCCAGCAGGTCCTATTGACTAGGGTAAGGTAAGCGGGCTAATGCTGGGCTGGAGGATTGTGATTGGTGTTAGATTTCCTTGACAGTGAGGTGTTTCCAGTAAGTGCAGGCTGACTTAGGTTTAGATTTGGGACATGGGCTGGGCCACTGTGGTGGCCTCCATTTCGTGGTTCCCCATTAACTTTGTGATAGGGGCAGAAGGAGACTCAGAGGTCATCTCTTTCGATCTGCTCCTTTTTCAGATAAGTAGACCCAACCAGAGTGTTCAAAGGAGGTGACTCTGTGGCAAATTATACAGTCTAATGTGGCAACTGGTGATGGGTCTGGGTGGAGGGAGAACGTCAGGCTAAACGGCCAACACGTCCCTTTGCCTCACTTGTGTTGGTTGTGTCTTTGTGACCTGGTGTGTGGAAGCAGGGGCTGCAGGCTCTGAGATGAGGAGGACATCACTGGATCTGGCAGCTAAACCATGAAACCGCCATCCCTGGGATTTCATCGAGTCTGTAGTCTCACTGGGAGGCCAGCCAACTTGCTGTCTGCTGTTGAGTGTGGGCGAGGAAGTGGGAGGAAAGAGTTGTGTGATGAGAGAGTAGGAAGACAAAAAGAAGCCGCGAGGAGTGGAAAATTTGTTGAAGGAGGGTGAGGAAAAAGCAAGTGAGACACAAGAGCCCCAGTTTAAAATACACCAAGGACCCTGCCATCTATAGCAGTCCAGAGACTTTACATGTGTTGTCACTTAATCCTTGTAGTCTCGTGCTGGCCCTGGGCCCGTTGGTCCTCGGATATAGCCCCCCACTCGGTGTCACAGAAAAGCCAACTCATAGGGTATGTTGCCAGGCTGTATCTGAATGGTGTTCCCAGTGGAAGGCACTGGTATGATTGAAAAGTGAGAGGAAGGGAGAAGCTGGAGAAACCCCCCACCCTCTGCCTCTGCTTCAAACAGCTGCTCTGGTGGCAGCTGCCAGGCAAGCCCTCAGAGACCCAACTTCCTGAGGTGACCCTTGACTTCCATCATTTCATCTCCTTTCTTGGTCTTCCACCCAGGGTCATTAGTGGCTTCCTTCCTCTCAGCTCCCCCTTCATCTGTGGAAATAATTCCCTGCATTAAGCTTCTTCTATTGTAAATCCTTAGAAGTGGTTTCTGTTTTATTGGTTAGATTCTGACTGATACAGATTAGAATTCCTATTTCTAGTAGCCAGCGGTTCTCAATCTGTGGGTCGTGACCCCTTTGGGGGTCAAACGACCCTTTCACAGGGGTCGCCTAAGACCATCGGAAAACAAAAAGATATTTACATTATGATACAAAACAGTAGTAAAATTACAGTTATAGAGTAGCAACGAAAATAATTTTATGGTTGGGGCATTAGGAAGGTTGAGAACTGCTGTTAAGTAGACAGATGAGTAAACCAAGGCTTATATAGCTTAAGTAACCTGTTCAAGGTAATCACAACTAGCAAGTGATGAAATTGATACTCAAAATGTAAGACTGTAGGGCTCACACTATCAACACACTATTATGTGTGTTAAGAATGAGTTTGGAGGAATCATGGAAAAGAAAGAAAAGAAATACTTTCATGTATGAAATTGTGGTAATGGTGTGAAATTGTTGTTTGACCTCGAGAAATGAGGTAATCATTGGTAGAGTAGGTGCGCGTGCCCTGTGTTCTGTAGTCCTAAATCGTGGTGAATTAATTCAACTCAGGCACTGGTGCTAGTCTTTTATTAGTCCTTGTTTTCTTGGTTGATCACAAGGGATTACTTATTTCCACTCATCTAGCTGCAGTTTGTGAAAATGTGGCCTGAGTCTCGCTTGGGAACTCGGGTTGCTATAGAAACCTTTGACTGGAGGTGGATGGATCACGAAGGTTTATTAATGAGAATTTCCCCATTTTACCTCTGGGCTCAGTCTGTGTGAAAATCCAAGAAAGGCTCATTAGTTTTTGTATTAGTCAGGGTTCTTTAGAAAAAACAGAACCAATGGGATGTATATAGATAGAGAGAGAGATTTATTTTAAGGAACTGGTTCACATGATTATGGAGATTGATGGGTTGGCAAGCTGGGGACCCAGAAGAATGATAGTGTAGTTTCAGCCTTGAATGCCAGCCGGCTCAAGACCTAGAAAGAGTGAATGCTTCAGTTTGAGTTCAAAGGTAGGAAAAAAAATGATGTCCCAGCGCAAGGCGGTCAGGCAGGAGTTCCTTCTTACTAGGGGAGGGGCTTTTCTTTTTGTTGTTTTGCTCAGGCTTTCAACTGATTAGGTGAAGCCCACCCATATTAGGCAGAGCAACCTGCTTTAATCAGCCTACTGATTCAATGTTAATTTCATCCAAAGATTCCCTCACAGAAACACCCAGAATAAAGCTTGACCAAATGTCTGGGAACCCTATGGCCCAGTCAGCTTGACACATAAAATTAACTATCACAGTTTTCATTACTGAATGCTAACTTTTCAGCCTAATTGTTTTGGTGATTAAAGCTGATGGTTCTCTCTGCAGTGAGCCCTACAGAATGTGATCAGGCACCAGAGGACAGTGTATCCCTGAATTGATTGCTGTCTGGTTCCTTCCTTAGAAATCTGTCTTGAACTGATGGCTATTATAGAGTCACCTAGGATTTGAAAGATAGAGGGCAATTATCCTCAAAGAATGGTCCTTGGAGCAACAGTATCAATAACTTAGGGAACTGTTAGAAATGCAAATTCTTGGGCCCCACCCCAGACCTACTGAATCAGAAACTCTGAGGGTGGGGCCCAACAACCTGTGTTTTAACAAACCCTCCCGGGTGATTTTGATGCAGGCTTAAATTTGAAAACCAGTGGTCCAGGCTACAGCAGTGTTTCTCAAACTGAGAGCCACGAAGGCTCTATTGGTCAGCAAATATATTCTGGGGGACATGAGGTTTTCCTAAGAGAATAAAAAAATGAAATGTTTATTTTGACAACAATACTTAAAAAGCTAACATATAAATGTATTCTAGGTAATCTAAGCTATCAGTTTATACATAAATACTGCCATAATATTTCTCTACCCATAATTTGTGTGTGTATTTGTGTTGGTATAGAGTAGAATGACTTTGCCACAGGTTAATGAGATGCATTTGTGCTACGTGAAGACTGGGTACATTGTTGCGGGAACTTAGAAAAGTGATGGAGAATTGTGGTGTCACGTAGTTTGATACTATGTGCATGTCAGACACTAGAGACTGTGCCTTAGCAGTCAACGCCTATCTAAGTGTGATTCAGCTTCAGTGAACAGCATCACCTCACACGTGGATTTCATGTTGGTAATTCAAATTTTATTAATTTTGTAGTTTTGTATGTGTTGTTATTCTGTAAGCTTGTTTTGGCTTTATTGCTGTATATATATATATATATATATATATATATATATATATATATGCCTTATGGACCTTAAACTGAAATTTATATTTGCATGTGCATATATCAAAGTAACATAATAATGAAAATCATTTAAATTAATTTTGGAGTCTATACACATTTATTCCTTTTAAACAAAATTTGTGTTTTTGGTGAACTTATACAGCAATATAAAAATAATCTGTTATTTAACTCAACAGAAGTTGAGGGGGGTTTGCTAATTGAGTTCACTCAAGCTGACTGAAGCTTCATTTTAACCTTAGCATTCTTCAAAAAAATTTTATTGAGATATAATTCACATACCTTCACAATATGGCATTAAAAAGTATACAGGTCAGCGGTTTTTAGTATATTCAAATAGTCATGCAACCATCACTGCCACCTAATTCCAGAACATTTTCATCACCCCTAACCCTGTACCAATTGGCAGTCACTCCCTATTTTCTTACCCCCTCAGCCCCTGGTAACCACTAATCTGCTTTCTGTCTCTGTGGATTTACCTATTCTGGACATTTCATATGCATGGAATCATACAATATGTGGCCTCTTATATCTGGCTTCTTTCACCTTATTTAGTGTTTTCAGGGTTCTTCCATGTTGTAGCAAGTATCAGGACGTCATTCCTTTTTATTGCTGAATAATATTCCATTGAATGGATATATCACATTTTGTTTATTCATCAATTGATAGACACATGGGTTGTTTCCACCTTTTGCCTATTGTGAATAATGCTGCTGTGAACATTCATGTATAAGTTTTGTGTGAACATATGTTTTTCATTCTCTTGGGTGCATACCTAGGAGTACATTTGCTGGGTCATAAGATAACTCTATGCTTAACGTTTTGAGGAACTGCCAAACTGTTTGGCTTAGTGGCTGCACCATTTTACATTCCTAGCACCAGTGAATGAAGGTTTCAGTTTCTCTGCCTCCCCCTCAATACTTGTTATTGCCTCTCTTTTCGATCCTAATGGATGTAAAGTGATTTGTATTTCCCTGATGACTAATGATATTGGGCATATTTTCATATGCTATTGGCCATTTGTATATCTTCTCTCAAGAAATGTCATTCAAGTCTTCTGTATATTTTTAAATTGAGTAATTTGTCTTTATATTATTGAACTGTAAGAGTTCTTTATATGTTCTAGATACTAGACACTTATCAGATATATGATTTGCAAGCATTTCCTCCCATTCTGTGGGTTATCTTATCTCTTTCTTGATAGCATTCTGTTATTCACAAAAGCTTTTAATTTTTATAAAGTCCAATTTATCTATTTTTCTTTGGTTGCTTGTACTTTAGGTGTCATGCCTAAGACTCATTGTTGAACACCCTTAATGACCTCAGCAGTATTTGTGTTGTGACAAAATGTGCCCTGGCATTTAAAGGTTCCCCCTGAAAGTTCCAGGTATTATTGATGCTCACATTTCTTTGGCCACAGAATGTCACATGGTTTCACCTAATTTAAGGGGACAGAGAAATGCCTGAAAATGTGGAAAGTCAGAAATACTTGGTAAACAGCATTACTGACCACCGCAATTTAACTTACACTTGAGAAACACCGAACTTGGGATCACCAAAAACCAACATACATGATTATGTTAGAACCAAAAGATCTATCTTCACTGAAATACAACCACATTTTATGTCCTTGTCTTTTCTCATGTGTGAGAAATGGTCACATGAAAAAGTTTTAACATCTTCAGCAAGTTTGGGCCAAACTATATTGTTGATTATGTTACTTGGTGGTTTTTTTGTTTGTTTTGTTTTTTTTCCTAAGGTTTTTGGGTTTTTTAAAAAGATTTTTATTGGGGAATTGGGGGATGGGAACAGCACTGGGGAATTGGGGGAAGGAGAACAGACAAGTTGCTGTCCTTTTTGTTCTTCAGTCTAGTTGTGGAGGACGTTGCTTCACTGGCCCAAGTTGGCACCATCATTGCGCTCTTCCCGGGCGAGGCAGATCAGCCGCCGGCTTCTGGACAGCCGCTCACAGTGGCTGCTGGCTGCTCACGCTGGCTGCTGGCTACACACGGCAGCCCATGGCAACCCACTGCCGCAGGGGCTGCAGCCTACGCCGTCGCCGGTGACTCATGGCAGCCCAGCTCCAGGTTGAGCTGTTGTTCAGCATCTTAGCTGTAGAGGTGGGATCCGAACAGGGGCCCTCTGGCGTCCCAAGCCAGCTCTTAACCAACACGCCGGCCCTTGGTGGTTTTTACATAAGGAAATGCATGGTAATTCTTCTTAGAATTTAGTAACAGGAAGACCTTTATTTCTAGATAAACTTATTTGCTTCCCTTTTATTTTGGAATGGGAAATGTTTTTATTTTTACTTTTGTTGCTAGGAAACTCAGAGCTGAAATTAATGACTACCCCTTTTCCTCCCAGTATAGCTAACACTCTCTTTTTCAAATAAGATTTTTTTTCTAAATGTTTATTTTAGCTGTCTTGTGTCATGTTTTCCCCCTCCCCCATGAGCTACCTCAATACTGCAATTAGGAGATAAATTATAAATAAATTACAGATTTTATTATTTTTTCAAATACAGTACTTAGGGGAATGTTATGCCTAATTTTCAAATTTCACGAATCTGTTTGCCACATTTGTGCATCAAAACTATAATAATGAACTTAAAATATTAATTTGGTGCTACATGAGTAAGGGTTTGAGAAAATGGATGAAGACACCTTTTACTCTTAGAGTCGACACTTTGATAACTGCATGATGCTCTCAATTTACACTTTTGTGGGAAGATAGTTTGGTAATTATATCATACCCTTCAAAAAATGGGCATACATGGGCATACAGTTAGACTCAAAATTGATTTTTGGGTATTTATCCTAAGAAAATAACTTTCCAAGTTATTTTGGAAAGTGGGCAAAAATTAATAGTGATGTAATAACTAATGCTTTTTAAGCTCATGGTTAGTGCTTTAAATGTATTATCTCATTTAAAAGCTGGGCAGCACTCTTACCCCATTTAATAGCTAAGGATCCTGAGGCTCAGAGAAGTTAAGTGACTTGTCTGAGATCACTTGCAGCTAATGAGGGCAGTGCCTAGGACTTAAACCAAAGCAGTCCAACTCCCAGGTCCAGAATTTTAATCATGATGAGGGAGCAAAATCTGTAAACAAAATGTCCAACAATAGGAATTTGTTAAATGAATTGTTATACGTTGGAATACCATGCCACCATTTAAAGGATTGTAAAATTGATTCGTTGACATGGGAAGCCATTCACAATATGTTGTCGAGTGAGAAAAGCAGGAAACAAAATAGCACACCAGGTATGATATAAACCACGTGTGTGTGTGTGTGTGTGTGTGTGTGTTTGTATGTGCGTGTGTTCAGGGACAGGATTCACACATTGAAAAGGGCTCAGAGCCATGGTTCCCAATTTTCCCTGAGTCTTAGAATCCCAGGGGGAACCTGTAAAAATTACTGATGGCAGAACAATGAAGTCAGACCAGACCAATTAAGTCAGAATCTCTGGGTTGGTGTCTCAGCTTCACTAATTTTTTTTTTTGGGGGGGGAATTGTGGAAGGGGGACAGTGTTGGGGAATTAGGGAAGGGGACCAGCCAAGTTGTTGTTTCTCAATCTTAGTTGTGGAGGGCGCCAGTCGCCATCTGGCTGCCTGTTGGCAGCTTGTGGCCTCTAAGTTCAAGGTGCTGTGTTACAATCTTAGTTGCGGATGGGCATATGCACCATCCCTTGTGGGAGTCGAACCAGCAGCTTTGTTGTTAAGAGCGCACGCTCCATCCATCCACTGAGCCCTGCAGTGGCAGCTCAGCTCAAGGTGCCAAGTTCAGTCTTAGTTGCGGGTGGGCGTAGCCCACCATGGAACAGGCAGTCTTGCTGTTAGGAGCATGTGCTCTCACCAGCTGAGCCATCCTGCCACCTGTTGGCAACTCAGCGGCGGCTCAGCTTGGGCACGGCGTCAATGACCCATGTGGGAATTGAAACGGCGGCCCTGTTGCTCAGAGTTTGCGCTCTTAAGCTAACTCTTAACCAACTGAGCCACTCAGCTGACCCCAGCTTCACTATTTTTAAAAAGCTTCCCAGGTTATTGTACTGTGCTGCCAAGGATGAGGACCATGAGTAGAGCACAAAGTCCACCTTGATAATAAGAGTGGTTGTCTCTGAGCAGAATGGGAATCGGCTTTTTTTTTTCTTTAAACTTTATTTTTCTATAATGAGGATAATTACTTTTGTAATATTTAAAAAATAAAATATATAACTTTAAAATATATAATAAAATAAAAAATAAAAATTATAATTTAAAAATATATAAAAATAAATTATTTTTAATTACAATAAATTTGATTCAGAGACTAGGAAATAAAATGATCATTTCTTTTACTTTCCTTTACTTGTAAGTATCCTATAACTTGCTCTTTTATTTTCAAGCATGTAAATCTATTTATAGCAAAGACATACAATGTGTGTGTGTCTGTGTGCTTGTGTGTGTGTTTCTCAATGGCTCCGTGTTTGTGTGTGTTGTGTTTTTCCATGGTAACTGCAAGGAACATAAGAGGAAGAGTTGAGTAGATTCCTTTAGGGATCCAAACTATGGCCTAGAAGCCTGGGGGACCAAGCCACATACCACAGTCCTGGTTCTCCAGACAGCTTGGGTAGTAAACCCTTGATTGACCTGCTCCGTTCCCCCCAAGAACCACTCTTACAGGTTTCTCCATACCTGCTAGGGTGACCAATCATTTGCCTGGGACTCTCCTGGTTTTAGCACAGAAAGTCTTGTCTCAGGAACCCCCTCAGTCTTAGACAAGTAGGATGGTTGGTCACTCTGTCCCTGCTCTGCTGGGGGCACTGGCGTCCCTTGCCCCCAGCTCAGTCTCTCTGGGCTGTGGCACTGCCACCTCGTCAGGTGAGCTCTTCTCTTCATAACCATCTAACCCAACATGAGGAGCGAGGGATAAAGCAAATAGTATTTGCTCCAGGACTAAAGTAAAAATGAAAACTCATTTTTTTTCTTTTTTCATCTGCCTTTTATTTGAAAGGAGGAGGTATGTCTCTAAGCACCACAGTGCCAAGATTTACTTTCTTTTATTTTGCTCTGGGCTGTCCTTAATGGCCCTGAACAAGCTCAATTTTTCTAATCTATAGGAGAGTTAAGGTATTCTTGCTGAGTAGTACATTTCTTTAATATTCCTGAATCATAATACATTTCTCTAGGGTATGCTAGAGACCTGCCAGCCAGTCTTTCATTGTGACTTACCTGAGGTAGGGTTTTGTAAAAACCTGGCTTGGATTTTGCTAAGATAACTTTAGAAATGGAATCCATCGAAATGATCTATTTCTCCTTATCTCCTTCTCTTGCTGTTTGATCTTGTCATACTGTAATAAACCATGGCACCTGTTTCCAATTGCACATTACTCTTTTTACATGGTTTGACTGATTATAACAAACCTTACTTGAGGTGCACACAGTATATCAAACCCTATTGGCTACTCTTAGTATTTACAGTGTAACACCATTGAACATACTCGTATATAACTCTTAAACTTCGTGCATCAAAAATTTCCCCCTTCATTTGCACAAATGTCATCTTTGCCTGTCAGTTCTCACTGAATAATGGAGTATGTCTGGCACAAATCAGTTAAACCAAAGTATCTTTGATGTATTAAAAAAAATATAGGAACCAAAGCTCATTCCTAAGCTGCAGTAAGATCTAATTTGTCAGGTAGGACTGAAGATTCAAGGCCAAGGTTGTGTTAAGGATGTATGTTCTCTTTACAGGAATGGAGACTGGACATTCTTATTGACCAGTAGCATGTAATTTACCCTCCTTCTGCTATAGCTGTTCACTTAGGAAAAATTAACTTTATTAGGCAGAATTTCACCCAGACCCCATAGTTTGTATTGCAAAAACAATAAATAGCTTTCCAATATAAAATGGTATACTATTAATTATGCTTTTTTGAATAAACCATCCTCCTGGATATTTTCATTAAGCTCCTCTTGGGGACGCCCCCCCCACCCCACATCTCCCCTTTTCCCCAGTATCATTGGTCCTGGACCCAGACAAGGTAACTAACTGCCTAACTGCCTCAGGGTTAACCAAGGTCACAGGTCACCCTGCTCTTCCCCCAAGAATGGAGCTCAGACACAGTGAGCCAAGCAGTTAAGAAACTGGAGGGGACTGCCTTTCACAAATGTGGGTAGGCTGTGAAGATTTGGCGTGTCCAGAGGAAGCCGGATTCTGGCTGTTGGTCCTCAGTTCTTGCAAAACCAGGTGTCGCTCTTTGTGGGTGTGTGGTCCAGATGACATAGAGATAAGAGCCAGGTGGGAGAGGCCATACAGAATTTTGGTTTCAGAACTATATCAGGAATTTGGGGAGTCTGATCTCCTGGGAGGTTGGGCCCTGGATTTCCCAGGAAGAATGGAACAGGCTTTCCATAGACGGTGATGTAGAAACATTGAGGTTTGTTTCACTGTAGAGCAGGGAAGAAGAGAAAGAATTTGGTGCCAGTGAAACCCACTTGCTGCTCTTTTAGAGTCTTGTTTTGAAGTGGCATCTAGATTTCAGTAACATGCTTGCACTTGAAAAATGAAAACATTGGACCGAGCTGGTGTTTACGAGTACGAACTTGCTCTGGCATCCCGTGTAATTTTTTTGGCTACGCTACTGCGATTCTTCCCATCCGCTTGCTCCCCCAAGCAAATCTTTGTGCAAGAGCAGTTCCAGCTGGGGAAATTTTAATTGCTTTGTTAAAAATGTGCTTTGGGTGGGAGAGGGACGGGTTTCCCTATCTCCAGCAGAGGAGAATGTTACAAGGACACTTACCGATTAACAGGTACCGAGGAGAAAGGAACTATGTGTTTTCAACCAAAGAGATCAATGTACCACTGACGCCTTTTACCTCTCTTGGGGTATTTAGGAATCTGCACTACTTAGCTCAGGCCCTTTCTGGTGAGAAGATACTCTCATCAAGTGCTAAGGGAAGGCTCCTGGGTGGGAACAGTAAGGATTCTCTGGGTCTTAATCTGGGGCCTAGGTGGCTTGGTTAAATCCCAGTCACCCTGTGTGATAGTTTCTGACCTTTATAAGCACACTTATTTTTAAAGAAAGTAATGCTATATTGGGAGCCCATCTAGGGCTGCCAGGTAAAATACAGGTCCCTGGTTAGATATGAATTTCAGATAAGCAAAAAATAATTTTTTAAAAATAAGTATTCACAAACATTGCATGAGATATACACTTAAAATTATTGTTTACCTCAAATTCAAATTTAACTGGGGTCTTATTTTGTTTGTTTGTTTTTTGCTACATCTGGCAACCCTAGTTCCACAGGGCCTGGTGACCTGAGCTGGAGTGAAGTGGCAAATGCCAGTAAGACAGTAGGGTTCATTTCCTGGCTTTTTTTGGGGGGGGGGTTTGTGGAGACAAAATAACACCAAGGAGCTCCCTCCTCAAGAAGTTTGCTAAGTAGCAGAAAGCTCTTTGGAACCGGAAAGGAGCCGGTAACCTGATTAGGAGTACCCCTGCATCCCTTCCTCATTAGGCAACAAAAATATCCCCTTCTCAAACCAGCCTTTCCTTCTCAGAGGACCCAATTCCATGGGCTCCGGCCAGTTGTTTGATGGCCTGGCTTAATGTCATGTATTGGTGCAGTGAGCTGTTTATCGTACATTTCTGACCTAGGAAATGACCCTTATGCTTCCTGCTGCGAGGTGGCACCAAAATGTCTTATTGTTTTGAAGGCTGATAACAGGGAGTGAAATCAGAAATCCAGTGTGACTATAATGTAGTTGGGAGATATGACAGGCTTTAGTGACAAGGGAAACTTTATAGTCAGACGGACCTGGGTTCCAAGCCTGAGTCTAGCACCTGCTAGTTGTTGGGTCTTGGGACTGAGGCTGTTTCCTCATCTCTAAAATGGGTTTGATGGTAATATTTACCTCACAATGTTGTGGTGAGGGTCAAATGAGATAGTCAAGGCGTTTAGACAGGGTGTGTTATTTGGTAAGTGCTAAGTTCATGACAGTGCTTACTGCCACATCCACATAGTAAGTAGTTCAACCCACCCTGTGCCACCCATGTTTGACAGACCGATTCTCTCACTTAAAACTTCCCTGTGCCATGGAAATGGGATATCTCGCCTGCCTCCTTTTTGACAGCAGAAAGCTGTCGAGCCGGCCTCCAAGGCTCTTTCTAGAAGGACCGTGGAGTTTCTTGACACCATAACCAATGGCTACATTGGGGCTGATCGGCTGCAGCTCCAAGGTGGGGGCAGGGATTTTGGGCTCCTCTTGATTTCATGAGCTCCTACTCTAAACATCTCCCCATCAACATCAAATCTAAATAAACACGGTGTGCACCCTCTGCAGAGCCAGCTCCACACAAGCCCCTGTGCTCCCGCTCACACTGCGGCCCAGGCGCCTGTGTGAAGACCTTCGAAGCCACGACAGGGCCAGATGACGAGAAGTGCCTGAGAGACCAGTGTGAGCCGCCTTTCCTTGCAGAGGCCACCAAGGTTCTTAGAGCGCTGACTCTGCAAGCGCACACAGAATGCAAATACAGGACATTGACAAATTCCAGTATTTGGAAGAAAGATTTTTGTTAATAGTATGTAGCTAGCGATGTGCCTGTCAGAACGTGCTGACGTATGTATTGCAATAGACGAAACATGGGTAAATTAAAGGGCAGCTTTAATGGGACCGAGAGGCTTTTAGAAAGGCCATTACGAGAAAGTTCCAGGGACATTTTACTGTAATTGGTTACACATAAGGATGGGGGAGGCTTGTTTTGGGGGCTGGAACGTAGACCATGGGCCTCAGATGTGGGCTCCAGAAGAGGGCAGAACTAACACAGCGGCCTTCTGACTCATCAGGCTTATTTTCTCGACCTGGCAGCTGGGGCCAGCCCTGGTGCTCGCCTGCTGCTGCCCCCGGAGAGTCAGCTGGCTGGTGGGTTGGCTGATAGAGCTGGTGTGTGCTGAATTCCTTTCCAAGGAGTGGGAGGAGATGCCAGCTACCCCATACAGCACGCTCTCCACCTGCCAAGGAGGTGAGATACTGCGGCGGAGAAAACAGCTTTTACTCATTCCTTTGTACTTGGGCTCGAATAAGAGCCAGAAGCAGTGGGGTTTGGTTAAAGTGTCAGTTGCCAATCATGCTAATGGGAGTGATGTAGTCTGGCACATTAGGGCCGGGGAGTATGTGATTGAGTGTTGAGAATCATAGGGTGTTATGCTCCCTAATATTCCACTTTTGGAGCTGTTGTGGTGCAGTCATCATGGCTGGTGTGAGAGGCCAGCTGTGACAGGGTGGGACAGGCAAGGAAAGTCAGGGTGGCAAACACTTGAGGTCTTTCTGTGATGTGATTATGGTGGGGTTAGCTGAGAACAAGCTGTTGACCTGCCCTCTGAGTAGCGAAGATGGAGCACATTTTGTCTTATGCACAAAGATAAAAATGAGCGCAACAGTTACAGGTGTCCCCTCCAAACATAGTCAGATGCTGCTAGGTTGGGTTCTCCTTGGACCTGTGTCATCTCTCAAGATGTTTGAACTAAATATGCTCCAAGAAGGGACCCACCATGTTCAGGGGGAATTCTTTTAGTCCTCGACACACTGGGGTTTGGCAGTGTTTTTCCCCCGCCTGACCTTGGTATGTCCTGGCACTCAGCTCTCACTGTTGGCTCGCATCTGAGTTTCATGCTATTGCTCCAAGCTGTCCTCCTCTCCTAGAGGTCCTGTTATACTCCACGATGCTGCTGACACCCTCCTCCAGGAGTCATGTGTGCTGCTAATGGGACTTGGTTTCATCAGTGACATGGGGGCTTTGCTGGACACTGAAGTGTTCCCCATAGCAGAATGGCTCATGAAGAGTGACAGGGATGTTACTTCCTGGTCTACAGGAGCCATCTTCATGAATACAGGGGTTATCATGTTAATACTATTGTCTTAATGCCTCTCCATTCCCACCTTGCTCCAACACACACCTGTACCCCCGCATTGCCCCCCTTCTTTTCTCCCCAGATCACTGGTAAGCTTATGAGTTAATTATAATTGTAAGGGCCTCAGTCTTTTTTTTTTTAAAGCTTCTCCCAACCTCCTGCCTTCCTGAGTCATTGCCCAGCCCAGCTGCCAGTAAGGAGGAGGGAAGGGTGACTAATAACATGAGAGAATCCTTAGCCCGGAGAGCCATTTCCCTGCTTTCTTTACATCAAGTCATTGTGTGAAAGGTGTGTGTGTGTGTGTGTGTGTGTGTGTGTGTGTGTGTGTACACGTGCTGGCGTCTTGTCCAAAAGCGAGTGCTTTCTCAGCATCACCTGGGGCCCTTGCTGTAGGAGGGTGTTCTGAGGTCATTTTCTTTTCCTTCTTCAAGTCAAACTCAGAGTCCAACATTTGCTTTGCTGTTCTGGCCAGATAAGAAACAGACACTGTGCAAGTCATTTTCTTAAAAATTTATTTTATTTATTTTTTATTGGGGAATTGGGGGGATTGGAACAGTGCTGGGGAATTGGGGGAAGGGAAACAGACAAGTTGCTGTCGTTTTGTTCTTCAGTCTAGTTGTGGAGGACGTTGCTTCACTGGCCCAAGTTGGCACCATCATCGCGCTCTTCCCAGGCGAGGCACATCAGTCGCCGGCTTCTGGATGGCTGCTCACTGCGGCTGCTAGCCACTCACGCTGGCTGCTGGCCACACACGGCAGCCCATGGCAACCCACTGCCACAGGGGCTGCAGCCTACGCCATCGCCGGCGACTCACAGCAGCCCAGCTCCAGGTTGAGCTGTTGTTCAGCATCTTAGCTGTGGAGGGCAGTGTCACTGGCCCTCATATGTGGGATCCAAACTGGGGTCCTCTGGCGTCCCAAGCCAGTTCTCAACCATCGCGCCACTCGGCCGGCCCAGCAAGTCATTTTTAAAATCATGTTCAGTGAATGTTCTTGAGCTTACCCCTCCTAGCTCCTTCCTTGGGTGGGTCCAGGATGAGCATCAAGCGTACTAAATCCTTCACACAGGTTTTTTTCCTCCATCTTCAAATTTCTGTTTTTCCAAAACTGTAAAAATGAGCATATACTCCTTCAACTTGGAAGTCCCTCCACAAACAACTCTATTGATAAAGAAAACAAAATCCTTCAGCCAACTCCTTGCTTCCTGGACCCTCAGAGAAGGGATCAGTTTGGGAGACAGGGATCATTATTCAAACACTACACCTCCATTCACCCTGAAAAGAGGATCTGTGCCTTTATGTATAATCTATTTACACAGCTCGGGGGTGGGGGGGGCATGTTTAATGAAATGCTGGGCTTGTATTTAGATGGGCCTGTTGGACATCATTATGAGTCAACATGTGTGGATATTTATTTTCTTTCCTCCAGAAGTCTCTTGGAGGTCCCCCAAAGATAAATATTTGCACGGTGTCCAGCTTGTATTTCTCCCGCCTGATGTGGTGCCGGGTAAGTGGTTTGCCTTCTCCCACCGCGCTTGTTAACGTGCACAGAGCGGCTCACCTCTCCAGACGGCAGTGCCGGACTAACCTGCCTCTGAGACAAGTGCTTGGGCGGCAGCCACTTACTTACCTGGCCTAGAACTTCGGTGCAGGCGCCGGCTTGTTGCTGTTCCAAGCAACCACATGCCGCTGAGAAGCGGACCAGCTTGAATCCGATGAGTTTTGCGGTGCGTGCAGGAAGTCCCATTTCTAGTCCTGTGGGGCTCTGCATTGCTGTCTGGGTGTTATGGAATTCAGGCGCGGTAACCATAATTCTCCAGAGTCCTGAGAAATCTCTTGAATGCTTGGTGTTCTCTCTGGGAAGCTGATTTGAACTTTCTTTTAAATTATTTCTTTTTTCCTTCAGACCCTTAATAATATTCCAAAACAAACCAGGGAATGTTATATAAGACCAGGATTAATTTTTTTTTAAATTGGTCTTTGTCTCCTTTCTTGGTGAAAAGTGAAGAGAGAAGGAATTACGGAGTATTTTCTGCTTTTAATATACATTTAATTTAACTACAAATTAGGAAAGTAGACCTAAGGTTACTCCATAAAGGACATGACTATTCATTTTAGAGTGCATTATCATTAGCATAAAATGGGGTTAAGAAGAGGTCTGGGACTATTCAATTTTCTTTATGGCTCCACACTTGAGGATGGCAGAGGTCTTAGAAACTGGTGTCTGAATAAATTTAGGAAATACTTTCAGCTCAGACTCAAAATACTCTTTACTGTAAGATATCGATAGTAACCTAAGAAATACTATAGGCTCATGTCTGTAATCCTGACATGGACATACAACTGCATGGACGCGCTTGAGGAAGATGGAAGTGACTGGTCAGGGACTTAGAGAAGGCTAAGGCAGGTTGATTTCAGCCTGTATAAATATGCCAATGTAAGCATATATTGCCCAGCAAGCATGGCTGCCGCATCCTGCGAGATTCAGCAATTGATTTTTTAAGATCATTGTTGGAAGTGCAGGGTGGGAAGCTATTATGAAATTCTG
Source organism: Hipposideros armiger (assembly GCF_001890085.2). Taxonomy (NCBI): domain Eukaryota; kingdom Metazoa; phylum Chordata; class Mammalia; order Chiroptera; family Hipposideridae; genus Hipposideros; species Hipposideros armiger. The sequence goes on from NW_017731616.1 coordinate 2,236,733, forward strand.
CTCCTTGGGTAGCTCCCCATCCACTCTGTGTGAATTCTCAGGACATGAGAAAACGGAGTGCAGGAGGCCAGTGAACTTTTTGAGAAACTGGCAGCCCAGCAGACATGCTGACAGCAGCAGAATACCCGCTGGAACTGAAGGTCTTTGTACCAGGAAGAAAACAGTGCTTTTGCCTTGATGGAGAGCGAGCCCTGGCATTGGAAAGCCCTTGGTAGGAACTGGGCAGTGAAGCTTGGGGGAAGGGCCTGGGGATAGGCGAGTCGGCGAGTTGGAATTTGGAGGACTTTGGAGCTCTCCAGGTTGAAACATAAGGGATATAGAGATGGGAAGGGGATAGGGAGAATGGCTGACAGTGTCTGCCAGGATGTGTTCCTTCTTGTGGAAACCCCCTCCTTATTTTCAGTGAGATCTCTCAGGAACTGTTTCATGCCAGCAGATTTATTTTGGGAACCAGTGAAGAGGCTGCATTTTGCATTATGTTGGCGGGGGAACTAAACAAGAATGGGGGCAGATTCAGGCTGCAAGAAGGCATCAGACCCCCTGGGAATTAGTGGGACTCTTAGGGGAGGTCTTTGGACCTTCCTAGACTGTAGAATTGGGGAGCTCAAGACCATTTCATCCAGATCTTATAGGACAAAGAGATCTGTACCTGACATCTGGGCCACATTTTCAAATAATGTCCAAAGGAATATTTCTTCTTTAAACGCATGTCCTATTAGGCTTGCCAGCCAACTGTGTCCGTTGATTCTGTTTTCATGCCCCAATCAGTACGGAATGGGAAGGGAAGATACCGAGCTACGAGCTTTGGAAACTCGGCCAGCGGGCTAGGGAAGGCCCAGACCGTGCTGGGGCTGCGGGGTGGGCTTGCCTCGGTGGGCGGAGCCCAGTCAGCCAGGAGCGTGCTGGCCGGTGGGCAGCCGCACAGAGAGGGTGGGTGGTGCTGTCAGAAGTGGGCGGTGCCGGGAGAAGCTCGCTCTGGGACAGCTGGCGGCTCAGCAGCAGCACCGCACACGGTGACAGGTTCTGCAAATAACAGCTGCGGAGCAATCTTTCTGTTTGGACAACGTGGGAAGGGCCATTGTTCACAAATTGGTCTCTTCAACAACACCTGCATGCACAGATAATAATCCATTGTCGGTCTCCAGCTTTCAAAGACAAAAGACAGCAGCGGAGGGAGGAGCGAGACGTTAGTTACTGGAGATAGCAGAACAGCTTTTGAACCGAGGAGAGTGCAAACAAGGACTCCAGGTTCCGTTCCTGGATTCACCGTGAGGTTCTCTTTCATTTGCCGGTAGTGAGCGCCACCTCTTTTATCCTTGCAGACCACCACCGCCGCAGCCATTTCCTATGCAGTTGCAAAGCATGCTCCCTTGCAAATCAGCGATCAATACCGGTCAAGTGGCCCCAGGATAGAAAAGGTCACACGTTGTGTATGTAAATCGAAAGGTTTATGAGGCGCAGGTGGTTTATACTCCACAGAGATTGCAGAATTAGCATGTCAAAGCTAAAATGGAACCAAGGTATATATGCAGAGTCTCTTCCTGTGGCTCCGGAAGTGCCTGAGCGTGACCCTCTTAATCCTTCAGTTTAAAGTCATGTGGGGGCGCCAGATGTGGCCACCACATTGCCAATTATCCAGTACGTTCCATGTGCCTAATACGCTGCAGTTTAAAAGGTTAGTCTTCTTACTTGTATTTTATCATTTTAGCCTCACAATGACAGTCTTTAGAAAGTAAAAGCCCCATTTTAAAAGAGGAACCAAAGGATCAAGTGTGATGCTCTGTCCACTATACTACTTGGCACAAGTACAGTGTACATTGAGTTATTTGGATCTTATTTCATTTTTTCCTTTTTTGACCTTTATTGAATAGCTCCTACCTGGCCCAAGATTAAGGAATAGGCACATAGAGACATACATAGGAGATACATTCTTTATCCTCACTGCTCTGTTCAACACAGTGCTACCAGCCACATGTGGCTATTTAAATTTAAATTCAAACTAATTAAAATTAAATAAAATGTAAAATTCAGTTCCTCAGTTGTACCAGCCACATTTAAAATGCTCAATAGCCGTACATACATAGTGGCTACTGTACTGGACAGATCAGAAATTTCTGCTGGAAATCACTGTGTGTAGAGGCTAACCATCTAGTGATCTTTAAGAAAATTTCCCGTTTTCTGTCCTATTTGCTATGTTTTGAAGTTCATTTGTTTCTTGGTGCATACATGCTTCTTGCTTTCTAAAAGCCTGAGCAGTTTCAGTTTTTCAATAAACAGATAAAATGTTCATACAATACATACATTTATTTTGATTCACAATTTAGTAGTTTTGACTAATGTAAACAGTAATGTAGTCACCACCATTATTGAAACACAGAACTTGTATATCTTTCCAAAATGTTCCCTGTGCCTCTTCCCAGTCGTTCCTCCCCTAACCTTTATTCTAGGCAAGCACTAATTTCTGCCATTATATATTAAATTTGTAGTTTCTAGAGTTTTGTATAAATGGAATCATATAATATTCACTCTTTTGGCTTCTTTTGCTCAGTTTGAAATTCATCCATGAGATTCATCCATGTCACTGCATGTATCACTAGTTACCATAGTTCCTTTTTATTGCTGAGTAGTGTTCTTTTGTAGGCATTTACCACAATTTGTTTATCCACTTACCCATTGATGGACATTTGGGTTGTGTCCAATTTTGGCTGTTATGAACATTTGCATACTCATCTTTGTAAGAACATGTTTTGTTTTATTTTCTAAAAGTGAAATTTCTAGGTCATATGGTAAGTGTATGTTTAACTCTATGAGAAACTACCAACCTGTTTCCAAAATGACTATATCATTTTGCATCCTGTTTAGCAAGGTTGCAGAATACAAGGTCAACATATAAAAATCCATTCTATTTTTATATGATAACTCTGAAAAATCAGAACTAGAAATTTAACAAGCACCATTTATAACAGCATAAAATAAGAAATATTTAGGGTTAAATTTAGCAAAACGTGTATAATCTGAACATTGGAAACTATAAAATATTGCTGAGAGAAATTTAAAAAGACGTAAGTAAAAAATATATCCTGTGAGCCTGGGTTGGAAACTTGATGTTATTAAGATGTCATTTCTTCTCAGATTTTTTTTTTGATAGAAACGGACCAACTAAAAATGGAAATCCAAAAGATTTAGAATAGTCATAACAATACTGAAAAGAAGAACAAAGTTGGAAGACTTACATGACTTAATGTCAAGAGTTATTTTACAGTTAACCATAATCAGGATGGCATGGTTCTGGTATAAAGAGGGTCTAGACAGAAGATACTGGAGAAGGACTGGAGCAGGAAAAGATTTAGGAAAAGCTTTATGGGGGAGGGTCAAAATAGTGGCTTTGGGCTTATAAAGAGGGATTTGTGGGGAGAACAGAAAAATCTAATGAAGATTTCTATTAATTTGTTTGCTCTCTGATATAATTCTTCCTCAGTGACAACCTTAAATCTTCAGTATTTTCTTAAGCTTAGAGGATGCTTGGTGTGAAAAGGATGAAAAGCAAAATTTTCATCAAAAGCCACAGAGGGTAGAACCAAGATGGTAGGCTCAGATGAAGGAGAAAAGTTGAGGGGCATGGAATGTCAAGGATATAATAAGCTCCAGAAGAAAGTAAGTAGAATATAGTCCATAAATGCCTGCAGTAAGACCAAGCATTTTATAAAAGAATGGGGAAGGCTTTAGAATGTTCCGGTTTATGAAAGTAGGGTTCAGACCATATTCTGTCAGATTCTTTGTTTGGGTCAAGACTTTTCCTATGTGAAGAATTCCTGAATCCAGTGCTGGTATGTTGTACAACCACAGGGGGCACTGTATCATGTGCTCTGATTTCTCAGTCAGAACTGGTCCCTGCAGTTGTGCAACCCAACTCAGCAGTACTCATTGATTGAGTCTGAAAACCAGCATTTAAAAAAGGCTATAGGGGTGTAAGGTTTGCAATATAATTTCCAAAATGATATATTATCGCTTTTGTATCCCCCAACTGTGTCCCTAAAATATATCCCTTTCTTCCCAAACTTCTCAGATAGAGACTTCATTAGAAAGGGCAGGCAAGGGACACAGTGAAGCCACATTATCAAATGGGATTCCCAAAATAAATTCTTTAATTTTCTTTTTTCTTCTATCTTCTCCAAGTTGGAGAGTCAGAAAAAGGAAGGAAATGCCTTCTTCACACAGCCTGGATTAGAACTGCATGTCTAGTTCTAGTCTACCTAGGTTTCAATTGCATATTTCAAACTATTTACAAAGTCCTCTCCATTTGAATATTCCAAATAATTGTGCATGCCCCAAACAGAAAGTAAAGCACTTTTACTGCTTTTTATTATCCGACATCCATTTCCCCTTCTTTAGTTGTGGTACCCTGATTTCCCTCTGGGGAATCATCCTTACCCTTGCTCTGGGTAGAATTAACTGTTCTCTCGGTACAAGGGCAGAGCATACGACTGCCCAAGTCAACCAGGGCAGTTCCTAGGTTCCTAGGTTGGGCACATAACCTAGGTTGGACCAACCAGAGTGAAACTTGTAACTGTGGAAAAGGCTTCCTTCTAAGCTATACCTAAAGCCAGAAGTGTTTTCAATAACTCCTTTATTCCCCTTTAAATTAGTTTAAGTCAGGTTTTATATTACCTCAAAGCAAAACAACCCTAAATGAAATGCTCAATTGATTAATTAATTCTCTAAACCTTAATTCTCTACACCTATTCATTAATTCTCAACTTCGTGTATTGGTTGTTAAAATGGCACGACTATGGTTTCAGTCTCAGGATAAGTTAACTGCCACATCAAGTGACTCCACAATGTCAGTAGCTTACCACAGGAAGCCATGCGAAGCCCAGTGGTGTTCCTGTTTGGCAGGCAGCCTTCATGTAGTCATTCAGGGACCCGGGCCTCCTTCAGTTTTGTGGTTCTGACCTCCTCTTTCAGTCTCAGAGCCCTCTTCATTCATCAGGACGATGGGGAAGGACAGTGGAGACGCACATTTGGAAAGTTTTTATGGACCAGGCCTGGGTGGGAAGCACATTGCAGTCTTTGCTCTGACCTCAATTGCATGGTACGTCCAACTGCAAGGGAGGTTGGGAAAAGTGTTCTAGCTGTGACCCCAACAGGAAAAGGAAGCTACACTCTAGCTCCAGGATTAAAAAGTATAGTCTTTTGTTACTTGTTCCTCTCCCTGATTTACTTTCAGCCAGCCACCAAGTCCTGTCAGTTTTTATTTTGCAAATGTCTGTCATCTGTCCGTCTCCCTCCTTCTCTCTGCCACCTCCTTAATCCAGTCCCAAGTCTTGCTCTCCTCCGCGTCAACCCATTTTGCATTCTCCTCTGCCAGGCTCCTCAAGGGCAGCGGCTGCGCTTCTCCAGCTTTGTATTCTCAGCCTGTGTTCTACAGGCCCCTCATAGGCATCAAGAAATGTGTGCTTTGTGCAAACCTGACAGACTAATCTTTCTTATGCACCAATTTCAGCATGTCAATCCCTTGCTCAGAAGCCTTCAGGCGATCTTGTAGCTCACCCCATCAACGTTGTACTTATCTACTTGCCTTCAAGTGCTCAGGCCCTTATTTCTAGCCTACTCCATTACCTTCTACTCTGCTCCAAAGGCCCAGCTCCAGCCTAAGTGGTTCCTGTCTTCTGGGTGCCTGAACATATCACTGCCTTTCTTGAAATACCCGTTCCTTGTTTCCTTCTTCCCTTTCTCTTTGTGCATACCATCTTCCCTCAAGGTCCACCCAAGCTCGCCTCCTCCATGAGGCTTTCCCTTTCTGCTTTGCATCCCTGACCTCCTCCTCTGAACTCTGGCTGCCTGTATTGTTGATAACCAGGGTGACCCTATGTCCTTGCCCCTCTGAAAGAGCCCTCAGTGCACATGACCTGTCCTGTTGTCAGACACATTGGACTCATATGCGCAGCATGAAAAATAGACAAAGATGGAGCTGCTCTGATTGCAGTGAGGTAGGCCAAGATCAGTCCTATGGTACCACACCTCCTGCCTCAGCAACTACTTGCAGCCCTTGGAGGAGTTTAAACACCATTGATCAAGTCCAATCCCTTCATTTTACAGATGAGGAAGGCTTCCTGGAGGCAGCCTTGCCTAAGATCGTAGCTGGTTAGTGACAGAGAAATAATCAGAACCCACAACTCCTGATCCTAATGCTGGCATTCTTTCCTAACAGCTGCCCCCTTTATATTCTATCTTATTTTGGTTACTGGTACACCTGTGTAGGAGATAATAAACTCTACAGGGCAACATTTGCTTGGTTGCCTTTCCCATGGATGAGATTTAAATGATAGTAAATGCTCAATTCATACTTATTGACTTGAATTCAATTCCATATCAGATGGTTTGAAACCTGGTGAAATTAACCAGGATCTGTGACTAAAACTATGAAACCATTATATATACATATGGACAAAGATTAGAAGGGCACACAGTAATATGAAAGTAATTTAATTTGATGTGTGGCAGAACTATGGATGAGTTTGTTTATTTGGGTCAGATGTGAGGATGAAAATCTAATAACATTAATTGGGGTCCACATATCTTCAATGCTACTTTCAATGCAACTGACAGCCCTTTTTTCTCTTTTTCCGAATTTTCTCTCTTTTTTCTTAATTTCTTTTTTCTGATTTCAAAGTTCGCTGATTCCAATATTCTATCTTCTTTGAAGTTCCCTCTAATCTTCTCTTTTCCATTCAAAACCACCCCAGGCAATTGAGAACCTAATTCACACCAGAAATTTATTATTAATAGTATCAGTGAAATGAAACCTGTAATTATTTACATCATAATTCTAAACATGGTGGAGCATCTGCAGAAGCATGGACCTTGCCTGAAGGGTTATAATACGGATCCTCCACGTCGATATGCAGCATGAATAAATAAATCCCTTTAGGTAAGATGACTGACGGATCTCAAAGATAGAGAATTCTTCAATTATGTTCAATAATAATATAAATCAATTTTTTAAAAAGAGACCATCCCCACAGGACAGAGAACAAAGACAAGAAAGAGGCTGCTTTGAAGAAAGGCTTGAAAGAGACATGGGGTAGGCATGGCATGTGGCTGGGAGCGGGCCAACCTAAAGCCACGGGGTATGAAGACGCTGGCATTGCAGAGCGGCCATCCTTTAAAAGTGGGGATTCTGTGGCCTTTCTTTACTAGAATCAGGGACAATTCTACTGTGGGTGAGAGAGATTGGTCTGATATTTTCATTTCTCAACTCTTTAAGAGCTGGGGGACAGTTTTGAAGAGCCATTGTTAGCCAAACTTGCCAGATCACAGTCTGGTGCAAAGAGGGGAAATAAAATGCTGCTTTCAAAAATTTTAAATCACAAGGAAATTGAAGAGTCATCTGCAAGGACTTCCTATGGGCCTTGTTTGGAATCTTATGGCTGCTCTGTAAGGATGAGCAGTTTGTGCACTGTGCAAAGGCCCCGACTGAGGTGGCGAATCAAGCCTGGCTTTACTTTGTACTGGCATGAGGCTGCCTCAGCTCAAAAGAAGGGTACTTTTTTATAATTGACACTAAGCTGGCTTGCGGAGCCAAGTGCCCAGAGGGTGTGCCCTTTTCTTACTGGCATAAAGATGCTGAGTAGGCTTATAGAGTTCTGGCATAAGTGGGTAGGGAAGGCTGAAAAGTGAGGGGTAACAATAGAGGAAGAAGATAAAATAACATGGAGAATTTCACTGAGTTGGGAAGAGGAGCATCCATAAACGGTACAAGATACTGTGTAATCCTTTGCGACATTATTGCTGGTATTCCATTCTCCTATTTCTTTTCCTCTGCTCCCTACCCACCATCCTCAGTGATTTCCTTCAAGCCCATGGCTTTAACCTCCACTTAGATGCACAGGACTTGCAAATTTCTATCTCCAGCTCTGACCTCTCTCCTTAACTCCAGGATCATCTGCTCCAAAAACCTATATTGGAAATATCTCCCTGGGTGTCCCTGATGCATCTTAAACTCTTCATGTACCAAACTATATTCACTATATCCCTTTGTTTCAAACTTGTTCTACATTCTTGATCTCCCAAATCATTCATCTTTTTATTTTCTCTTCAAATGCCTGGGTTCAAGTCTAATAGCCTCGTAACTGATTTGCCTGCTTCTAATCTCTCCCCAATTTAATATGTCCTTCACATTTCTGCCTCAGTAGTTTTCCTAAAGGTAAAATCTTTTTTATACCTTTCTCCGCTTTAAAACTCTACTGGTTCCTTTTTGCGGAAAAGGTCTTTATGATCTGGTCCCTGTGTAGCCCTCTCCAGCCTCAATTCCTACTTCTACTCCCTTCGTATTTTATAATAAGTCTGACCTGGAGCATGCTACACTTCAGTTCTTTCTGCTTTTCTCCTTGCTAATACCTCTGCCTGGGACGTTTTGCTCTCCCTGTCTACCACTTTTTATTCACAACTTTGCTTCCCCAAAGAAGCTTTCCCTTAGAGGACTACGCACCCTTTCTCTCGTGCTACCTCCATACCTTTTACTGTTTTTGGAATGTATTTCTTTACATGTCAGTATTCCCTCTTAGATGGGGCTCTGTGATGGTTAATTTCATGTGTCATCTTGACTGGGCTAAGAGATGCCCACATAGCTGGTAAAACATCATTTTTGGGTGTGTCTGTGAGGGTGTTTCCAGAAGAGATTGGCATCAGCATTTCAATCAGTAAACTGAATAAAGAAGGTAGCCCTCACCCATGTGGGTGGGTATCACCCAATCTATTGAGGGCCTGAGTAGAGCAAAAAGGTGGAGGGAGGGGGAATTCATTGTTTGCTTAAACTGGGACATTGGCTTTCTCTTGCTCTTGAACATTGGCACTCCTGGTTCTTGAGCCTTCGGATTCAGACTGGGACTTACACCATTGGCTCTCCTACTTCTCAGGCCTTTGGACTAGGACTAAATTACACCAGACTCTTCCCTGGTTCCCTAGATTGCAGATGGCTCCTAACTGCATGAGCCAATTCCTATAACACATCTCTTCTTATATCTATTTATATGTCCTATTGGTTCTGTTTCCCTGGAGAAGCCTGAGTAATACCAGCCCTATGACATCAAGGGTGAAGTCTTGGTCATCTATGTGTAATCCATGCCTGTGAGTTTCTGGCCTCATCAGCCTGTGCCTACTCCAAAAAGTCATCTAGTGTATGTCCTATTTTATACTCAAATGGCAATGGCACAAGCCCTCTCCAGTTCACTTACCAGAAATGGGCTTTCTTTCAAATGGCCCTTCAGCTGGCTGTTTCTGAAGGGCTTTTAGGAGACTGCTCCACTCTTATTCTCACTCTGGTTTGGGGGTGAAGAAGACCCATACAGACACTAGCAACAACTGCTACTAGAAATAACCATCCTTAGAACTTGCATATCAAATATAATTTCAGAGCCCCCATCCAATCCCTGGTCGGTCTCTACATGGAGAATTTCTCAGCATCTCCAAGCTAGTGATGGGCCATTTGACCTAAGATCAACCAAACCATTGGTTGCCTATGACCTATGTGGCCTGGCCCAAAAAGTTTAACTGGACAGATCAGGTGTCCTTACTTGGAATTTGAAGTTGAAAACATGGAAACAGGTTGCCAGTTGGTAACAGGGGGAAAATATCAAAGGATGCTAGGTGGTAGTTCCAGGACCCTAGCCAACCAAATCATGGATAAATCACTGAAGTTAGAAGCCAGCAAAACTATGAGTGAGCAGGGGAGGCCAGCTGGTAGAGATGGATAAAGAAGCAGACACATGGAGAGTAACAGCTCTGTTAATGGTGAGGCAGCAACAGAGGGAAGCTTGAGGCCTTCTGCTGCTGATGTCTCTAAAAACATCTCAAATCCAGAACATCCTGAAGCTTTAGTTCCTGTCCCATGAGGACTGCTGTACCATGGCTCAGTATCAATCAGATCCTGTGACATCCCTGTCTCTGTCCTTACCTCTTATTTATTGCCCCCGCCCCCGCCCCTAATCAGATTGAGCAGATCTGTTCTTTCCACCTCAACAACATGGTCCACAGTAGGGACCCAGTTAACTCTCATTGAATGACCATAGGAATTTTAAAAAGAGAAAGGGCAATGTAAGTTGCTGTGGTCAAGCAAGGCTTCCTGGAAGAACTAGAACTTTCTTGGGAGAAGGGTAGAGGGAGATATTTGAGGCCTGAGACAGAGCACAGTAAATAATCGTAGGTCATGCCAAGGAAAAGGCTGGTTAGAGAGCAGTAATTTGAAATTGTGTGGGAATGCTGAAGGCATGAGAGTCCTTTGTGATTTTTCATGCAACTAAACCCCCACCCTCCAATATCCCCAGGTCATAATTTGGATTAGTGTGACCCAAAACTTGGGAAAGACAAAGAATGACTGTTAGAGAAATCACACTATGCCACGGAAGATGGAAAGGTAAAATTGTGCTGTAATAATCCCTCAGACAGCATAAATGTTGTAGTGGATTATTATGTTGTCTAAAAACATCCTTTGTGAATGGTGAATGACACTTGTGAAATTTTCAGCTATTTCTTTTGCAGTGCTTCCATTTCCATTTATTTGGAGTGATGGTTTCTCTTTTCCAATGCCTCCTTTTTTCCTTCACCTTGGCAGTGGGAAATAACCTCACAAGGTGCATTCAGGATTCTCTCAAGCTACAGTCACTCAGAGTTCTCCAGAATTCTAGAAAGTTCCACTTCTTCAAGTGTGTGTGTGTGTGTGTGTGTGTGTGTGTGTGTGTGTGTGTGTGTGTGTATGAGA
>NW_017731616.1:2247546-2257703 GCF_001890085.2 Hipposideros armiger
GAGAGGGAGAGGGAGAGGGAGAGGGAGAGGGAGAGGGAGAGGGAGAGAGAGACTGAATGGGAACTACAAAGAGAGAATGGGCAGCCCTGGCCAGCTGCCATGGAGACAGACATCCATGAAGAGGCATTTGTGTGGAAACAGCCCAAGGGTGGGAGAAATACTTGAGGATAAAGCAAAAACCCTTTAACATGCTTGAGCTTTGTAGAACAAACTTAAATGTGGCTAACACACCCTTCTAAACCTAAACTTTTCCAGTCTTTTAAATTAATTTTTAACACTTAATTTACTCTTAAAAGCTAGGTAATATGCCCATTTAATTGACTGATTTGCTGGCCAAGCCTATAATTCTTCCTACAAAAGTGCATCCAATGTTTCTGTCTTGGTGCTTTGTGCTTGTGCCGTTTCTTTGCTTGGAAGCTTTTCAATTCTTCTCACCCAGCCAGACCTTACCTCCTCTGAGCAGCTTCCCTATGGTCTCTTACTCTGTGCCAGGACAGTACTGAAATCTATGTAAGTTGGCAAAGGCACAGCATTAACCATAACTGCCTTGGTCATTTTCATCTTCTTCTCTTAAACTGTTACCTGCATCTTGTGTTTGTTACCTGCGTTTGCCAGGCCACAACTATCTGGGGCTTTCACGGAAAAGTAACAATTAGTATTGTATTTTTCAGGCTCTGTTTTCACCTGTTGAGGCAGATCCTTCTGTCTCCCTTGAGGTCACCCTCTCCATTTCTGAGAGTCCCCAGGGTGGCCCATTTTTGGCCTGAACACTGTCCGCTCCCTTCTGCACTGACTCTGGCCAGTAGTGAGATTTCCCTGATGCTCAATGCTTGATGGTTACAGAGCTCTGGGAACTTACTGCTGCCGCTGCCACAAGAGCCCAGCGCCACATTGGGCTGTGACTGCTCTGCCTCTTCTGCTCAGGCTGTGGGAGTCCCTCAGCGGGGTGACCTGAATTGGCCTCTTAGCTGAGTTGGGGCGAGCCTCTAATCTTCACCCCCGTTGTTTCATGTAGAGCAGTGGGGCTTTGCTCCCAATCATTTGCAGATTTTTAGCTTCATAGCTTTTCTTGTTTTATCTGCTGTCCCCTCCTCCTAGAATGCAGCTGGGAGTCCATGTTGACTGTACCCTCGGATTCCAGGGTACGTCACTGGTTCAAGTTATATCAAGTTGCTTAACTCTCTTTCTTTCTTAGGGTGGGTTGTTTCCCAAAAATCTCTCAGTAATAATATGCTGCAGGCAGGCACTGGCTACAGGCATTGACCCCTTTCTCCATAGTACCCTTTCAATGAGCTTATGAACTTGGTACTTCTCCCGTGTTCAGATGAGGAAGCTAAAGCCTACGGGGGTGAAGTAACTTGCTAAAGTTGCCCAGGAAATCAGTGATAGAACCAGGCTTTCTGATTCCCAGCTTAATGCTTCTTCCTCAGACCAGTGACTTTCTAGCTCTTTCTCTTTTTTTTAAACCAAATATGTCCCTTCCTTCAAATGAAATCATTCAAGAAGCCCAACATATAAAACAAATATGGCTGAAGCTATTCTAGGTAAAAACAGGGTGAATATGGGGGTTCCTATAGCTTAGCTACCCCTTCCCCAAAGGCAGCTGTGCCCTGAGCTGTGTGTGAGGAGGGACTCCCAAAATACTGCTTGCTCCTAGAGCACCCAGTCTCACCCCGGACACAGATGAACAACCTGTTCCATCAAAAAGGGACATTTCCCACCCAAAAAGGACCCAAGTCCATTTTTACACAGGCCAGCAAGAAACACAATTTTATCTGGTGGTGATTCATTTTTTTTTTTTTCTCTCTCCACCTGACACCTCTCTTGAGTCACATCTCCAGGGCTCTGTGTGTTTAATCTGTCACTCATCCCTTCTCTGTTAGCCCCTTTAGTTGAGCCACTGTCATCCTGGCAGGTGAACACCACAAGCCTTTAAGGAGTGGTAAAATGAGATGGAGAAATAATCAGAGGCCTCAAAGCTGCTTTAGGTGATATTTGTTCTGTCTCACTCACTCTCCCACTGAGGTCATGAATGCCACGCCCTGGGCATTCCAGCTGAGCTCTCTGTAGCTGAGCCAGAGTTTGTAGACAGCTGGAGAAAAAAACATGCTGAAGAAGCAAGACCTCTATGCTATCATCTTGTTGGGATTCACCCCAATAGCCCGGGCCAGGCCTAGCATGACCAGGTGCTGAGATGGTCTACACTACGCAGTGAACAGTGTGAGGGGGGCCCATAGCCTCTGCCTCCCTCCCTCCCTGGGTTGGGAATGACTGCAGAATGAGCAAGCATCACGGATGCAGGGTAGACTTGCCAAAGTGAGAGCGGTATGTGTGAGCTATTTAGAATGACTCATGAGATTTCCACCTGATGAATGAATGTTTGTCCTTCCTGGATATGCTTTAGGAGATGCTCAACTCTAGATAATTCTTCCCGAACACCACACACTGCAAACTCCAGACTGTTCCTGTTTTTCAGGTAGGAAAAAATAAGACTATAGAAGGGAAGCTGGATTCCAAAATGACACTTAGAGACACCTCCATGTTTCAGGTGTGGAGTCTGGCTTAGAATGGCTATTGGCCCTGTGGAGACTGTTCCAAGAGTGTGGCCACTTGCCTGCTCTTCCTGAAACTGTAGATGGCGGATAGCTATTCCTGGGCCCCTGTTTCAGATGGTAGCTCTGGGGCCTTGAAGAGTAACCATAACTCACGTTTCCATAGCAGTTTATATTGGGTCGTCGGGAAAGTCATGGCGCATTTTTGCATTGAAAAACATAGAAAAATATGTCATGACTTTCCCGATGACCCAATAGTTCCAGAAGCACTTTCCCATATATACCAGAAGGGTTCAGTGTAGGTAACAGAATCCACTTAGTAGTTTAAGCAGAAGGAGATTTAATATAGAGAATTAGGTACTTACAAGGAGCAAGCTGTAGGTGGGGACTCCAGGAATCACTCCCAGAGCTGTATCTCAGAACTAGCCTGAGTAGAGAGCGTCTGCTTCTGCCACAAACAGGAAGTCACTGACAGAGTGTTGGCTCCAAGAATATACCTACCTTCATTATAATTGGGGCATCAGAACTGCTGTCTCCAGTGCCATGTGACTCCAGTTTTGATCTGTGCTATAGTAGAATGCATACCTCATGTCCGCCTCCTCTCCCTTCTTAAATTTTGAAATTCAAGCTCTGTGCAAGGACATCTGATTGCTGGGGCCCAAAGTATATCTGAAAACATAGCCGCAAGGGAATCTAGAAAGTAAGTTTTCGTTTTCCTGCCTCTGTAGCATAGGGTGGCACATTAGATGATTGGAATAGACATCTATTCTGTATCGACCATCACATACTATATCTCGCTTAATATTCACAGGAAATCTGAAAAATGACAGGAGATGTGGTAGCCTCATTTAGCACATGAGGGAAGGGAGCATGATGTGATGGGGCTAGAGAGACAATAACGGGGACATGGGGAGGTCAGGGACTGTCGCCCTAAGCAAGTGTAGTTTGAGTTGAGATCTAAAGAATGCTACGGGTTAAGGTAAATGAAGGACTGATTGGGAACGGTATGCCAGGCAGGAGGAATAGCATGCATAAAGGTTGCAAGATTGGAGGTAGTGTGATACAACTGCAGAACAGGAAGAAAGAGAGTGTGTGCCTGTGGGGCAGGGAGAGAAGGATGTGAAAGGCTAGAGAGGCCTCAGGGACAGGCAGGCAAGCCCTGTAGGCCCTGTTAGGAATTTGGCCCTTATCCTAACAGCAATGAGAAGACATTTACGGGTTTTATGGAGGAAAATGGTTGGGGGAGGTGTGTGTGGGATATGACCATATTTAATTTAGAAAAGGTCACTGGCTTGTGTGTGTCCTGACCCCATGCCTGTATTTACTTACCATACCATGGTCCAAAATTTGCCACTAAACCATCACTCTCCTGTATTATTAAAGGGGTATTATTTTTGCAACATTTTCATTCTTTCATTTCAAGCAACAGGAGGAAAAAAACCAACAGCAAGAGAAGGTCTACTCATCTGGGAAAGTATTTATAGGGGTTTTTACATTTGTATAAATAAAAGCCTCTGAGGGAAACCATTAATTTCCTTTGTAGCTGCAGTTAGGATGTGAGGGAGGGCATTCAGTGTGAGCTGTTTGAAATGCTTCTGCACATTGTTCTGTGGGTGGAGCTCAAAAAGGTGTGGAAATGAATCAGCGGGAGAGGCCTCTATTCCTGCCTCTGGTCTCAGCAATTGGCTGCTGCCAGGCAGCTTGGCCACCTGTCAGTGATGGCTCGGTGGAGGGTGGATCTTTTCTCACCAGTCAGCAGCTCAGGGGCTTGGCAGCACGTGATTGAGGGCCATTCCAAAAAGATCAAAGATCAGAAATTTAAAAAAAACTGTCAAATGTGAGTGTAGTCCAAAAAGGCCACACATTTTTAAAGAACTGGCCCCGGAGAGTCCCAGGACTCAACTTCCTCAGGAAGCTTTTCTTCCGGGAAGAACCCAGCCTTCAGCAAGTATGCATGCTGTGTCTACCAGGCAGCCTCACCTCCCTGGGGACCTGGGCTCCGAGTCCTAGCTTCCTAATCAAGTTGTGAGCTGCTTGAAGGAAGGAGGTCACACCTCTATATGTCTTTGTATTCCTCACAGCAGAATTCCTCAGAATATTCATGAATCCTGAGATTTTCGATTTTCTTTGAGTCATGGTGGCTGTAAGGTGGGGTTTCATGGATCCCGGGTTAAGGGCCTTTGCTTAGACTAAACCCTCAACAAGGCTTCTTAGCAGTGAACCTCTGTGATTCTCCTGACTCTGCTCCAGGGGGTTTTCCACATGGGCCCTGAGACCAGTGGCCAGGTGCAGGAAGTGTGCTTTGTGAGGTTACCCCTGGAACAGTGAGTGGAAGCAGCTGCAGTCCTTGTGGGCACAGCCTTTCCTTTCCTGCAGAGGTGTGCAGAGTCAAAGCTAGTCTGCAGATGTGTTTTGAGGCAGAGTATTAACAACCACTTACATGCATGGGGTCAATGACATTGGTGCTCATTGCTTGCCCTGCTTTTCTGTTATTGGTTTCCCAGTAAAATTGCGAAGGTAGGGAGCCCAAAGATGTGATTTGGCTCACATGCTGGCTGCCTTTCAAAGTCACTGTTGTCACTAGGGAAAGTGCTGGATTGTGGCACACTGGCATCTCTTTGTATGAGCCGTCAATGTGTGTTGGGTTTGGGGCTCTGGAGCTTACTTCTTTGCTCACTGGAGTCCCCTCTGATCAGCTCTGCTTCTCTATCTATAGCTACCCAATGGGAATAGCAATTCCACAGAATTATTTCTATTTACATTTAGGGAATTCTGAAAGAAATAGACAACAAGAAACCAAAGCATTACCCATTTTTTTCCATTAAAAAATGATAATAATGAAGTGATAATTAATGAAATAAAACATTATGGACAAATAGTGTCATCAAATTCATAGAGACAGAAAGTAAAATGGTTACCAGGGCTGGGGGGAGGGGAAAATGGAGACGTATTAATTAATGGGTATAGAGTTTCAGGTCTGTGGAGATGAAAAATTCTAGAGAGAGATGGTCGCATAGCAATGTGAATGGACCTAATGCCACTGAACTGTACAGTTAAAAGTGGTTAAAATTGTAATTTTTATGCATATATATTTTGCCACAATAAAATCTAATAGAAAAACATTATGCACAGAGCATTGTCTCAATGAGTAGACACTGATCTTGTTGACTTTTAGCTCGGGTGCTGTGTGTGTGTGTTTATATTAACAGTAACCAGTTTCCTGAAAACACAGAACCTACCCTTGGCCAAGAGGCCCTTTTCCTGTGCTTTTGTACATCCTGACACTGTCTCCATAGTGTGTTGGTCAGGAAGTGGGTGACTCATGGGGTCTTTATGACAGATCCCTGAATCTCTCTCTCTTACACACTAACACATACACACACACACATACGAATCACCCCACCCCCACCCCAACAGGCTTCTAAGACAGGCAGTGATTTGGATGCCTGAGAAAATGTGCCCGGGGCATGGCAGGAGGCAGCCTGGTGCCTATTGCCAGGCACATTCCTGTGTGGCTCTTCCTTGGCTTTGTAATAAGCTGAAGCTGGGGCCACAGCTCCCAACTCCAGGCCCAGCATTACGGCCTCTTTGAGGTCAACCTGAATGGCGGCAGCAGTGGAGAGCAGTGGGCACTGAAGCTCCTGGTGCCCACTTGGCCCCCGTGGCCGTGCCTGTTTCAGCGGCCTCTTCATCCTCCGATGTGAGTGATGCTGGACATAGGCATACAGAATGGCTGGTGGGTGGTGGGTGGCACAGTCAGGTCAATCACAGGGCTGGTCTTACATTTTCTTGGTGGTTGTGAATCAGTTTGGGAGCTACTCAGTTATATTAACAAATGCAGGACTGACCTAGATGTTAGAAGACCTGAATTTAGATTTGGCTCTGCCAGTAACTGGCTTTGTTACCATAGTAAATCCTGTAAGCGCTCTGTCCTCAGTTTCCTCCTAGATCAGGCTTGGCTGGCACACAGCTCATGTGCCCCCACCCAATCCTCCTTTGTTCACAGCACTGTCTCCCCGTGAGCCCAGATGGGAACTCATGGTCCTTCTCAGATTGCACTCTTCTCCCACTTTCAATGAATTGGAGTTAGCGTTTCAGATGACACTTATTTGTCATCCTAAAGGCTAAATTATTGGTTCTTAATGCTGACTACACATGAGAATCACTGAAGAAAGTAAACAAGATCCAGATGTCCGAACCCTACCAGTATGGATTCTGGTTTAATTAGTCTAGGAAGAGACCCAGGCCTTAACAGATTTTAAAAGCTTTCCAGGTGATTCTAATGTGTAGGCAGGATTGAGGGCCACTGGGTTAGATGATCACTAAGGCCCCTTCCAGAGCTAACATCCAATCTGGACAAGTCTGCATTAAGATGGCAGACATGATTGGGTCAGGGCCACACTCTGGTGGCAGGAGCATTAGTTTGAGAATTCAGAGACCTTGTTCTTGTGTCTAGATTTCACTCCTAATTCACTTGTGGTCTTGGGTGAGTGATTTATTCTTTTTGAGCTTTAGATCCCATGTGTATATACTAGGAATAATAATCTCTTGAGCTTCCACTTTCAGTATATTTTAAGAGGATGAGATGGTAAAAGACACGAGGAAAGGGCTATATAAAGTGCTCCATAAGTTATTCTATTTTTTATAACCTAAGTGTCTCCAAATAATTTTTTTAAATTTTGAAGTGAAAATTTGAATCTATCCCTTATGGGGATTTTGTGAGGCTGCAATGAGATAGTATACACAACAGCACCCAGCACAATGCAGGGTGGGTGTGCAATAAAATGCTTGTCTGAAAACTTTGATGAAGATTACTGCAACAATAAATTAAAGGAAGGATCAGCTCATTTCTGTAGTTACTTTGTTAGAACTGGTCCTCCACTTGATTTTTCTGTTAAAAAATTATATGTTAGGGCCTGACGAGTGGCGCATTGGTTAAGAGCTGGGTTGGGATGCCTGCTCTGAGCAGCAGGGCCTTGGTTCAGATCCTACATGAGGGCCAGGGACACTGCCCTCTACAGCTAAGATGGTGAACAACAGCTGGACCTGGAGCTGGGCTGCCGTGAGTCCCCGGCGATGGCATAGGCTGCCATAAGCTACTGTGAGTGGCCAGCAGCCAGCGTGAGTGGCCAGCAGCTGGTGTGAGCTGCTAAGAGCTGCCGTGAGCGGGCTGTCCAGAGGCCGGCGATCGATCTGCCTCACCCGGGAAGAGCGCAATGATAATACCAACATGGGCCAGTGAAGCAACGTCCTCCACAACTAGACTGAAGAATAAAAGGACAGCAACTTGTCTGTTCCCCTTCCCCCGATTCCCCAGCACTCTTCCCCTCCCCTAATTCTCCAATAAAATCTTAAAAAAAAAAAGTGAATGCCCAGGTCCCACCCACAGAGATTCTGATTTAATTGGCTTAAGGTGTGACCTGGGCATCAGGATTAAAAAAAAAAATTATACGTTAATGCCTGAAATGTCCTCATTATAAAATCTGCAAATAATAGATAAAAAGAGGGAGTTATCTCCCCCACCCCACTACTTCCCTCACCAACAGTGATCGAAGGGTATCTGTATAGGCCTCTTTCAATGCGTTTATATCACACAACCATACACACATACTTTTTTCTAACAGAAAATATATATAGTATAGGATATATATAGTATTCTGCATCTGCTTACCAATTTTTCTGGCAAGTTATTTAATCTTTTCATGCCTTGGTTTCTTCTTCTGTAAATAGGGATAATAACATAAGACCATTATAAGTATTGAATTAGTTAATATTTGTAAAGCACTGAAAACAATGCCTACCTAGCACTTTTCTATGGTGAAACTCACATTAAATATTATAGAAATATTTTTCACTAAATAAATGTTTATTAGAAAACAGTTAAAAACAAGCAAAAATTTATCTTCATTTGTGCTGAACTTAGGGATTATTGTAAAAGAAGATACCCCTCCTTCCTGCAAGTTGAAATGTGGTTAAGAGGCTGTTTTGAAAGTGTGCAGATTTTTTACTGAGTCTTCATTTTCACACAGTGAATGCTGGGCACGAGAGCCCAAGCTCAGTGACGTCAGTGATTTTATCTGAATGAATATTCTGATCTCAGTCTTTTCATTCCACCTCTGAGCCTCAGTTTCTCTACTGGAAAGCCAGGTACAATATTATCCATTAGGCAAGAGGTGCAGAGGAGAAATGAACTTGAAGTGGTTACAGCTCATGGGTAGGTAGCTTAAGACATCCCACAGTGTTTGCTTGCAGGGCTGAGGAGCAGTAGGTCATGACCTTGTCTCTAACTTCTCTTTGGGTTTTGTTGGGGAAGGTACAAGAGAGGAGAAGGTGTTGGCATTTTGCCTCTAGAAAGAATTTTGATTAAGGATAAACATATTCTCAGATGCCATGAAATTGAAGTCGTATGAATGCTAAGTGATTTCTTGGCATCAAAAATCAATCTCTTTCATGTCAGTCCTAAAAAAATAAACACTTTTTACCTTCTCCAGTCCTGGGAATCGCCAGGTTGGCTTCAGCTATTACAGCAAAAGCTTTTAAAATAATTACTTCTAGAATATGATAATATTAATCATTAGCTTTGTGTTAAAATTGAAGAGATAAGTAGTTAAATACCAGGAATAATAAACCTTGGAAGTGTCATTGTGTAATAAGTTTGCCCTTTAGAAGTATCATTTTTTTAAAAATGATTTTGCTCATAGTGAATTGTTCAGGAAAAATTAAATCGCTCACTAAATAATCCTTTTTCTATGATTTAGATGACTTCTTAAAATGATCTTTGATTTTTCATACATTAGAGTCAGGCCCTTCAAAACAACAGATTTTTTAAAAACGGGATTACACTCTCATTTACAAAGTAGCTTCTATGTGCCAGGCACTATGCATGCACAATCTTATTAACTCGGCAAACAGCTCTGTGGAGTGATAATGATTATTATCATCCCATTTTAGAAATGAAGAAACTGAGGCTTTAGAAAAGTTTAGTAATTGGTCAAATGAATGCAACATGTAAATGGTAGATGTGAGATTCAAAACCAGACCTCCCTACTTGGGGACCAAAGTATCTAACTAGTTGCTCCATGAGCCAGAGATGTCTGTTCGAATGAGGCTAATTATAGCAGAGGCCTGGATTTACTACAAGTCAAATCAACCCTCTGAAATATCAGAGGAATGTGTGGTAAAAAGCGTGTGCGTAAAAAAATAAAGGCTAACTGGGGTGGGAGGAATGGGAATCTGGTAGACTTTTAACTGTTTTGAAAAAAGCCCTCTCACAGTAACTTGTTTCTGCCTGGGTGCCAATGGGCCTGCAGAGGGCGGAGGCAGCCGGCAGCTTGCCTCTGAAGGCTGGAGGGGCTGGCTGTCAGGCCCCATGGCAAGAGCAAACTCCTGTCTGTTGGGAATGTCAGTTTTGTAATTATATTAAGGGTAAGGGAAGCTGTACTGAAGATTCTGTTTGGTGGCTTAGAACTTAAACTTCATACCACTGTTTGCTTCTTGCTCTTTGATTGTTGCTGCAACATACTGTGTAATAAAAATCAGAATTTCAGTTTCTTTGTTCTTTTTTTTTTTTTTTTAAGATTTTTATTGGGGAATTGGGGGATGGGG
>NW_017731616.1:2258747-2322451 GCF_001890085.2 Hipposideros armiger
CACATGGGAGTTAGTTGTAGCATATATCTCTTAAAAGCAGTCATTCTTCTGTCATCTCTTCCAATGATCACATTCAGGAATTTTAACATTGATCATTGATAGAGAATCATTATCCAATATATAGTCCAAAATTGAAATTTCCCAGTTGTTTCAATAATGTACTTCGTCAAATTTATTTTAAAAATTCTGATCCAGGATCTAGTCAACACTAATGCACTGCATTTATTGTCAGGTTTTAGCTTCCTTTAATCTGGAACAGTTCCTTAGCACTTTTTCTTTTCGCCTGTCTTTATGATATTGACATTTTTTAAATGTCCAAGTAAGCTGTTTTGCAGAATTGCTTCTCAGTTTGAATTCAACAGACTGTTTTCTAAGGAATAAATTCATGAGATTCAGTTGATAGAGACAAGTGATCCAGCTGGTATTTTTTATATTTATGTATTTTCTATATTTATATACAAATATAAATACAGGAATATATATTATAAAAGTCACATAATTACATGACTAGAAAATTTAAATGGCTTTAAAGAATACAAAATATCAAATGATGTTCCCCTGTGCCAGTCCCTTTCCCTAAGGTGACACATTTCTGTTTCTTATCCTGAAAAACATGGATGCATATACTACACATCCATCTCCTTGTTTATATATGCTGTTTTCCTCACGAAAGGAGTTGTGTCATCAAAGGCTCATACCCTTGAACCACCTTTGTGTTTCAGTGGAGAACCCCCAGGGTGAAATGAATTTTACAGTTGTTGCCTGGTTTGAAGAAAAGCTCCGTCACCTTTGTGAGAAGCTGTCATGGTTTACACTGAGACTGCAGTATTCCGATGATTAATACAGACCATGGTCAGTGTGTCTGATAGTTGTCTGGCTTTGGCCCACCTAATCAAATGGCTCCCTTATGGGGGTGATTGGAAAATATCTGTGGTTGATTAACTCAGGGAAGGTTTTATCAAGGCTGACCTCAGGAATGAAGGGGATGAAGACCTCTGCTAAAGATGATGGTTAACATGGCTTCAGCTGCTGCTCCTCCTCCTCCAAAAAAATAAGTAAAATTCACATAACATGAAATTTACCATTAGGGACATTTAGTGCTTAACAACTGGTACAACCATCTACTATCTAGTTTGAAAATATTTTCATCACCTCAAAGAAACCCTGAATGCATTAGTAGTCACTCCTTTTTCCCTCTCCCCATTCCATGGTAGCCACTAAGCTATTTTCTGTCTCTATGGATTTGCCTGTTTCATGTAGATGGAATCATATAGTAGGTGGCCTTTTGTGGCTTCTTTCACTTAGCATGACTTTTTCAAGCTTCATCCATGTTGTTGAATGTACCAGTACTTCATTCCTTTTTATGATTGAATAATAATCATTGTATGGATCACCACATTTTAAAAACTCCATTCATTAGTTGATAGCCCATTTTTAAATATTGCTACAAACCTTGGATCGAAGGGACCTCCTGTGTGGGACTTTTCAAAATTGTAAAAACCATGAACTATGTTGGTGATTGTCTTAGGTCAAGAGTTTAGTATGCCAAACAAATTGTTTTAAAATCATCAGGTTCCTGCTGACCAACAGCTGGGACTCTGAAAGGTAAATGAACAACTTCTTGACCAGAAAGTAGAGCCTCTAAGGTTTGTGACAACACTTATCTGCCTTCTTAATCCACAGACCCTTGTATTGCACTTCCTCTTGGGCAATAGTCTCCGAGACCACCAAGCTACTCAAATAATCGCCCGAATCATGAGTCCGATGGAGCAGAAAAGTCATTCCTGGCAGGGCAGCTTAGGGTTGGGGCAGCCACCAACCCCACAGTTGATGCCAGCTCCCCATTGCTTCTTGTCTGCTTATCACTTTAAAAACTCCAGGAAAAGTCCTCCTCTTTGAACAAAAGATTTCAGAATTTCTGCTGTCAAAAAGAACTGCTTGCTGTTTACTCCAACCTGAATCTGTACTGTGGTGTGTGTGTGTGTGTGTGTGTGTGTGTGTGTGTGTGTGTGTGTGTGTGTTTGTGTGTGTGTGTGTGTGTGTCTTGAATCACCTAGACAGAGATTAGCAAGAAACTCCTTAAGAATTCATTTGATGGCTAATGATGGAAAATCCCAGGATTTAAAAAGAACAGGAAAAAAAAAAAAAAAGCCCGACTAGCTTTCCAGACAGATGTAAAAACTTCACCTTCCCTATAATTAAAGTCCTGAGCCCTCCATTGGGGTGGGGGAGAGAAGGAAATGAGTCCTGAGAGCAGGAAGATAGTGTCAAATTGCTGATCCCTCAGTGGCACCGAACATTGTTTAAGAGATGAAATCTGATGAGGAGTAACCTATTTCCCCTCTCCCCCTCCCAGCTTTTCTCAGTCTTTTCCATACTTAGCATTTTAAATACTTCAGCAAGAAATGGCCATCCTGCAGGGAGCAAACCACATCCTGACGGAATGTTCCACGGCCTGCCTTCCATATTTTCTATGGTGTAAATCCTGTGGCTCCACGGAGATTGCTTCTCTTCCCCCAGTCAATTGAGCCCTCCTCACCCACTCCCATTCTCTCTCTTTTTATATATTATCCCGCTCTTTTCTTTCAAGTCCCTCTCAGAATCCTGACAGTCACATCCCTCCCTGGTTATAATGTTGTGCCAGAGAGTGGGCTTTCTTTCTATATGGACCATGGCTGCCCATGACTGAAACATCAAGCCTGCATCAGTTGTCCCTCCAAAGCCTCAATGTCAAGGCCAGCTAGTGCAGTAGGAGGCAAGTATTTTGCTGATCACATAGCTTTAGCTTTGAAGGTTCTCGTACATTAAAAACAAACAGAACAGGCTTTCCTACGGCATGTTTTTGAGAACCACTTGGGAATTTGGGTGGGGTTGGAAGAAACCAAGTGTCTGGCCTATCCCAGGGGATATTAGTCACCCAAATGATGTTTCAGGATTTTAAAAAAATATTAGACAAGTTGGTACATGGTAGTAACTGTCAGACTGGCCACTCCTTGTTGAAGCTTGTGGTTTTGGAATTCTGATTTAACTTCTCAAAGAATTTGTTTTTCAAAAGTGAAAAAGGCCAATGGAGAAGAATCCTGGGTATTTTTTGGAATGTAATTTTCTTACCGATGTATAATAACAGTTAAAAAAAAAAAAGGAAGGAGGGAGCACAAAATAGGTAGGCATGATTGAAATAGGTATAAACCCCAAATGTAATCTCTGTACCATCTACGGTTGGACTGCTGAGTGCTCCCTGGGTCCCTTATACATCAGGAGAGACTGAGAAAAATTGCAGAGTAAGGCAAACAGTGTGACCAAAGGGGTTTGGGAACGTAAAAAGCAAATGTATTATTATTATCCTGGGTTCCTGAAAGGTTGAATCTTTTCATGCAGTAGCTTGAAGACCTCATTAGAGGACCGTGGAGGTAACCAGAGATACCCCAAGAGCCCAGGAAGGATTGACAGGATCTTATTCACCAAATTCCAGAAGACTCAGATAAGAAAGACCTGATGGGACTAGCTTTTAGACAACTAAAAATAAGTTTCTGCATAAGAGACTGCTAAAATGTAAAGGGATTACCCCAAATAATCATGCAGGTTTAAAAAGAAGACATTCAAGCTATGGATAATAGATTCTTATCCTCTAAGGATGAGAGTATGAGGAAAAGTGGCTCTTATTTAAAAAAAAAAAAAAAAAAGCTTGCATCCTCCTAAGTTAGCCCTGGGAGATGATTTTGGGTCTTGACCCCTATCCTATAGCTAATCTTCACTTTCATCTGGAGTTGTCCTGTCCAGTATAGAAGCCACTGGCCACATGTAGCTATTGAACACTTTAAATATAGCTAGTTGTACACTTTAAATATATATAATTATATTTATCAATTATTCCCAGTTATTCCTCAATAAAGTTAAAAAAAAGAAATGTAGCTAGTTCAAATTGAGATGTGCTGTACATATAAAATATAAACTGGATTTCAAAGACTTAGTATGAAAAAAATGTAAAATATCTTCAATTTTTTCATACGAATATATTAAAGTGCTAATAGTTTAAATGTATTGGGCTAAATAAAATGGATCAAGATCAATTTCACCTCTTACTTATTTTAATGTGGCTACTAGGTAACAGAAAAATTACTAATACGGATTACATTTGTGGCTCACATTCCAGTTTTATTGGAGAGTGTTGCTTTAGAGTCCAATGCTAATAAACACCGCCATGATCATGCTTAAGGGGGTTGATGTTAGCTTGGCCTGTGCATGGATAGTGCTGACCTATGGCATGGGTGAAATGTCCAGAAGTCAGTGTCCTGAAGGTCAGAGGCACACCACCAAAGCAGAAACACAGATTCTCACTGATGAAAACAAACATTTTTAAACCTGTATTTCTGGAGCTGCTTTAATTGAGGCCCATTTCCTGGACATTAAGGCTTCTAATTATTGTAGGTATCTAATAGTAGTGTTCCATATTCATTCATTTCAGTCACTTAGAACAGTGCCCATAGTAAATGCTTTATAAACATTCGCTATTTATTCACCCTTTTCTTGTGTGACAATGTGACAATGCACCTGTTTAAATAAATGGGTTTCCCTGACACTAAAAACATTCCTTTGGTTTTTTCTCCCCAAGTTTTTAGTTTAGGGTAGTGGTGGCCCCTGCTTTGCCTATCTAGCAGTTATTAGAGGTTGCCATTGATTGGGTCTGCCCCGAGTGGTAGCTGCCCCAGTGGTGGAATATAGACCCTCTTTCTGGTGAGTAAGGTTTGGACATGGTCTGCGGTCCAACATGCTACTCCCTGAGTGTCTGGGATGGATTTTGTTTCTGGGACATCTGCTTAAACCCTAGTTGTGGTTTCCCTGCCTTACTTCCCTCATGCTCTCGCTGGGCTCCTTATCTGCTTTCACTCTGGGCATTTTGGTCATAGCGTCTGTCAGGCTTTGGACTTGTAGTTAGCCGGAAGTGCTCTACCACCCCACCACGTAGCCCCTGCTTATTAAATGTGAGCATTGAATGGCAATTACTTAAAAATGATAAAGAAAGGGCCGGCCGAGTGGCTCAGTTGGTTAAGAGCGCGCTCAAGAGTTTGAGCTCTGAGCAACAGTGGTTCGATGCCCGGCCCGAGCTGAGCAGCCGCTGAGCTGCCAACAGGTGGCAGGATGGCTCAACTAAAAATAAATAAATAAAATAAAATAAAAATGATAAAGAAATTAGATTTTGAGCTAGATACTAGTGATTAGATAATGCGGAACTCAGCTGCTCAGCTGCTGTTGCGATTATCTCGATCAGTGACTCTAAACAAGGGGAAAGCTTCAAAATGACCTGGAGCGTTTCCCAAGGATCCATTCTCAGAAATTCTGATTTTGTGGGTTTGAGGTGGAGCCTTGGCATTTGCACTTTGAAAAAGCTCCCAAAGTGTTTCAAGTGAATACACTTGATTGGGAATCACTAGCTAGACAAGAATAAGAACAGATATCTCCTACTATCATTTTGGGTGTTCACCGGTTAATTTATTTGATGTCAAGATTAGATTGCTAATATTTTAGTTCAAACTTTGCAGGGTACCTATTTATAGATTTATATATAAAAAATGTTTGCGTGTATGTGCAGGTGTGTGTATGTATATTTTCTATATTGTACATTCCCAGCAATTAGCACAATGCCTGGCATTCTAATAAAATGATTGCTGAATCGATGACTATGCATTCCGAATACATACTTGCAGAGAAAATGTATTTCATTAAATATTTTTCAAGGTGTCTTTAAAACATCTTTAAAAATGTATTGAAGGTTTTCATCACATTTTTTGTGTTTTAAATAAATGAGAAAATAGGCTTCAAAAGCATCTGGCAGGTGGCCCTGTGGAGAAGGCCAACCTCAGAGCTGTCTCTTCACAGAAGACTTGGAAGGCGTGGATCATTTGTTTTCGAACACACAGGAGGGGTGCAGCGGCAGGTGTGGCCTTCTCGACACCCAGCTCCACTCTGCGGCAGTTACTTGCTGTTTCCTGTCTAATGAAGGCAGCACAGGGACTGACACTGTCTGCTGTTTGCACTGCCTTGGCAGTGTTTAAGGTGGTGGTGATCCAAGAAGGAAAGCCAGCGGCAAGTCTGCCAGTGGGAGCCTGGTCTGTGGGTTAATGATTTTCACAGGTCAGCTGACCCCTTGGGGCTGCCCAGAGCAGGGCTGTAAGTGACTGCAGATACAGCTGTTGGCCTCTTCCCCTGGCTCACCTCCCGTGACCTGAAGACCTCCAACCCCGGATGTTCCTTGGCGGTTAGGTCTGATACTTCCTCCGGCTCCTTTGTGCTTGCCCTTGCACCCCACCCAGCCTACTATTTCTTAGATTTTTTAAAGAAGAAACAACCCACAAACCTATCCAAAAGCAGCTCAACTGATGAGGAATTCTAAAAATGACCAAAGAATAACCTTTATAGGGTACAGGCCTCTGTACAAAGCAGTACTTTTGAGGGCCCTGAGGGAAATCCACGCCCACATGGTTGGCTAGTTGCACATTTTCACCCACATTAGATGGTGATTTGAATTTGTTTTTAATTTGGCAAGAATTTGGTCAGTGACATTCCACTTTCACCACCCCTTTGTCAGAGAAGGAAGAAGGACCATGTTCTCAAATTGTCAGCTCCTTTCTTTGATAAAAGTCCTGCTGTCCTGTGTAAAGTCCTGTTGTCCCGTGTGTCCCTTTCTTCCCTGCTCAGGCAGGCCCTCCCACTGTGCATGCCTCCATGAGCCTTTGTAACTTCTGGTAAAGGAGGAGCTCAAATTAGTTTGAGTGGGAGGTCAGCAGAGGCAGAAAGAGAGAGGAACTGGGGTGTGCAGACTTTCCACAAGTGACTTTGCATGTCCCTGAGCTGTGCCTTACACCACCAGTCCCCACCCAGGCTTCACTGTCAGTGATGGCAGGTCAGTGCAAAAAGCATCTGAGAAACCAGAGGCTGCCCCACGGACTGCTGCCGCCTCTGCTCAACTGAAAATTATTCTCTGGTGGGAGTGGGCAGTCTACAAGCTTGGACGAAAACAAATGGTCTCAGATTCAGCACTGGAGAAGGAACAAGCGAGGATGTTTTCACAGATGCTCAAGTACTGGGAACCTGAATTTATATACGGGATATTGGAGCTTTCTTTCTCTTAGTACTGGGTGTTGTCACTATAGGAGGGACACTATTCAGTCAGCACATATTTATTGGTTATCTGCTATGTGCCAGGCCCTGTGCTAGCTGCTGGAAGTGCACTGGTGACAAGAATCCTTTCACAAAGCTCAGAGCAGTGATCTCCAAATTTTAGTCATTGTACATCTGTGTAAGAAAAAAAACAAAACAAGCCTATCTATGGTGTTTTAATTTATTTATAAGTTATGTAATGTATTGCTATATTTTATACATCATATCAAATGGACATACAAAATAAATTAATTATATATGTGGAGAGAGGGAGAGATAAATTCTAATATTTCTTCTGATCCTCCAATGGCTTATCTTGCACAACTTCTGGGGGTCAGGCACACACTATGGAGACCACAGATAGGATTAAGAGCATGATCTGGAGTCAAATTTTCTGGCTTCAACACGTATTTTTTGTGTGATCTGGGGTTTGTTATTTAATTTCTCTAAGCCTCAGTTTCCTCATTTGTAAAATGGGTATTATAATTATAGCTTCCCCAGAGTTGCAGTGAATATTAAATGAGAATCCATGTCAGCTGCTTAGAAGGCTTTCTAGTATTTGGGACTAGCTCAATAAATGTAAGCTATTATTATAATTATTATGGTCTTTTTTGGGAGAACCTTAATTAACCAACTAAGTATTAATTTCAATTGTGCTAAGTGCCATGAGGGGTGAGTACAGGAGGCCAGGAGGTTGTGTATGATGGGGACTTAACCTAGTCAGTTTTGAGCCGTGTTTTGAGTTTACGAGGGAGACAGGGTTGTAGCAGGGACAGAGCATTTTCAGTTGAGGAAGCAGCTCGAGTGAAGGCCTGAGGCAGGAATGAATCTAACTCATTGGAGGAGGGGGACAAAGGCCCTGTGAGAAGGAATGAACACTACCCGATGCAATGGAAGAAGAACAGGCATTGTATCTGTGAAGGATTTTAGTTACAAACAACAAAACCCACTCACAGTAGTTTAAGCAGAAAAGGTCTTTATTAAAGGATATTAGCACCCTCTCAAAATCTCCAGGAGGGCCAGAGAGTCAGGCTTGGAAGTCAGGAGGCTAAAACAATGCTGAGACTAACCACACCACTGGAGTGAATCCGCAAAAGGCTCTTGCTGCTGCCTCTAGTTTAGACTTCAGAGCACAGCTCACACTGCTGTTGCTGCTGACAGCTGGATACCACCATTACCACCCTTTCTAGGAAATGGATTCTGCATGGCTGGCTTCCTCATGTGGCTCACTTCTGAATGAAGCCTTGTGTAAAAACATCTGATAGGCAGAGCTTGGATCACATGGGTGAGGCCTCGCTGCAAGGGAAGCAGGGAAAGTGAGTTTTTTGGCTTCTACTGTGGGAAAGTGATCACCCGTTAAGATGAGAAATTCCCCAGATATAAGAGTGATGTCAAACATTTTCCTGCTCTCACATCACTAGATGTATGCTTTGCTGTGATCAGTAGGGTTGGAGAGGGGCGATGAGATTCAATAGTCTTCTTTGCAGAGGAGAAAAAACAAGCCCCAAACAACCAAACCCCATCCCAACCATTTAAGAAATGCAAAAAATTTCTACTTACTGAAAACTTTGTTCCTTTATTTGCAATTTTAACAAACCGTTTTCAAGGTACGGTATTGAAGGGAGTTAATGTATGAGTTTGGATGTATTATATATGCAACCAACACTAAACAAACATACTTTTTGAAGTGTATGTCATTCCAGTTTAGTTTCTCTCCAGGGAATTGTAGGTTTTTTCTCTCAAAGTTACAATCTATAAAGGCCTAACTCAGATGCAAAATTGTGTTTTTCTGTGAGGTAGTGAGTCAAGGACTGCAAGGATCTGAAGGAACAGAATTATGAGATGAAAGTGTATTGTATGTCAGAGGGAGATGGATCAAGGAAGCAGGAATGAAGGTAAAATGAGAAGCTACTTTCTTAAGGAAAGTTGCCATTTTATTTTAAAAGCAACCCTTAATATCATGATTTTTGTTGATTCAGGAAGCTGGTTGAGTTGGCAGAGCTTTTTTATATTATCAGAGACAAATTACTGCTTTAGTTCAAGTAATAAATAATGCATCTCTAAACACAGAGCATATATTTTAAAAAAATGTAGCCACGGAAAAGAAGGTCAAAATGAAAGTGGGGCAGGGTGATTTCAATATAGCTCAATATCTTCTGTTTAGTAGTCTGACTTAAAGCCAAAAATAGGATTCTTACTCAATTATGTTATTCAAAATAAAATGGTCCAGTACTTTAAAAATAAAAGGTTAATAAATCCTCTAGTATTATGACACAAGCCATTTTAAAGAAGTAAGTCTTAAATCATTACTTTAATGATTTAATAATCAGAAATTATTATTAACTGCTTATTTAACAAATTAAAACATTATTAACCAGTTAAATGTAATGAATATTTTTTTTAGTCACATACACACACACACATCTCCTTTTTAAAAAAAGAATGCTCCTGTAGTCAAGGAAAAAAAAAAAAAGGACTATATTTTTGGTATCAGCATCTCCTTGAGACAGACCTCTACCAACTTTTGTTTCAGTGCGTTTCTCTAAAAGAATGGTTCTTAATCTTTTGGGGGTTCATAGAACCCTTTAGTATCTGGTGAAAGTTATGAACACTTTCCCTAAGAAAATATACTCTCACCTTACTCCTGCAACAAATTGGTGTGTAATTTCAAGGAGGTTCAAGGACCCCAAGTTGAACCCCTGCTTTAAATCCTGGCTTTCTTTCTATAAATCATAGGGAAGGGAGACAGGAAGCTCAGATTGGTAGTCGGTGAAGACATCCTGGATGATGGACCGTCCCAAATGTGGCAATGTCAGTAGGCCTCCTTGTATGTAATCCCCTGAAATACTGGGTTTGGTGGTGCTGGCTTAATGGAGGAGTTTTGCACCAGGGACTAATCAATTCATTTTTATTAACTGCAATTTGCTAGGTAGTATGGAAGTGAAAGTGAACCACAGCACTGCTCCCCTCTGGCTTCTCGGGACCCCACCTCCATAAATAAAACAAACTGCCAGGACCAACACTAAGCCTTTCTTCCCAGGAATCCTGCAGGTCGCTGCTTTTGAGTAATACATTCTTTTTTACTTTTTAATGATCCCAAGTCGCTTTCTTATTGAGTTTCTACTACCAGGTAGACACGTGCATTTTGAAAGGAAAGGGACTTGAATGTCTTTCCCCAAAGTGGCATCTTCTCTAGAAGTTCTGATTGGAGGAGCAGGGGTTGACAGCAGAATTTGGGGATGGTCCCTTTGTTGAATTCCTAAAATTCCTGAACAGAAGACAAAGCCTTTTCATTGCAAAATCACACATAAGGATGTCAATGAAATACCTTTTTGGACAATTAATGGGAAATATAAATTTCTGCAAGGAGGAAGTGTCTGATAGCATTTCTTTTCCAAAGAGGCTGTGGTGGGTACAGTGTAATGGCAAGACTTCAGAATTTAGAGTAAAAAATCTGGCTCTAATCCTGCCTCTGCATCTTCCCAACTCGGGGTGGGTGGGGGTAGGCGAGCTTTGAGGCTCCTCAAAAAGTGATTCCACCCAAGTGTACACACAGGCCTCATTTTATGGCTTCTAGTTTTGAACATCGCCGGTGACACCATGAGAATAGTATTAACCCTGATGGTTTATTTTGGGCAAATTTCTCAACTTCCTGAGCCCAATTTCCTCATCTGTAAAATAAGTGTGATAATACCTACCTCATAGTGTTGTTAGGTGGCATTAAATGAAATAATACATACTATGTATTTCATCAATTCTAAGACACGTATTTCTCCCTACTTTCCTGCCCCCCCCCCTCATTAATAAGTACTTTGAAACTGAGATGGCATGGAGGAGTGGGTTTTCAAAGACTTAAACCTCGTATTATTTGGAGAACTTTTAAAATGATGAATGCAAAATTAGGTAAGAATGTGAATATATGTTTAGATGAGAAAAGAAATCACAACAAATTATAAATGTTAGAGAGCTGACATAAGTCACATAAAATCCACAAAAACACCATGATATTTATTAATTAACTTCCTATATTCTACTTTTTTTTTTTTTGGCTGTGTGACAGTGATTTTGTTATGTAATTTTCTATAGAGAGAATAGGTAAACAATTCCATCTTCCTTTTCTATGATTGATGGAGATTTATTTTTTACGATAGATAATTTAGAAAAGTGTTTTCCGGCTTTGCCACTTATTTTAGGTAATGTCAGATAAATTTTTAGGATTGTTGTTAAAAGCTATATGAAGTTTCTTTCATATGTGAGTTATAAGATTTGGAAGAATTTTCCACAGACTAATTTTTGGCTTCATACACTTCAGACCTTGTTTCTTTTCCACTACCCATGCCATATATGTCTGGGGAGCTTGGTAGGACATGTTTATATTGGATACAACCATGAGCCCTGCACCTGAGGCTCTCACTGCCAGGAGAGCTGGCATGGTGGAGGGTAGACATGGTGGGAGCCATTGCTACACCAGGATGACTAGGAATAACTTAACTGCATCAATGTGACTGTGACTACATAAATATATCCCACTGGACCCAGACTAAATGTATCTCCGACTCAACTTCCCCTTTAAGAAGATCCCCAAATTGCACAGGGCCACTCCAGTGCCACCCAGCACAAGCGGAAGTGTGACAGAGGGGAAGTCAGAGTGGAAAGAGACAGTGATCTGATTGCAGTTAAAATATCTTTTGCAACTTTTACAGAAAAACATACGGTCACATGAACACATTGCTGGGGCCCCTCTGGGAACCATGGAAGGGTCTGTGCAAGCGTGGGGCCTTGAGGCTTAAGTTTCCTTCGCTTCCCAGTAAATACACCCTGGCTGGCATCCTTCAATTAATTGGTAGTGTTTTTTGCTTTCCTGGTAGCACATGAAATAATGGGTGTATAACAGGTAGTGGTGACTTAGGTTCCATAAAATACATGTAAAGCATCCCACACAGTACCTGGTACACCAAAACTCAGTAAGCATTCCTTACTTCCTCCCCTTAGTAAAAAAACCCAAAAAAACAGAGTTCTAGCAGTAGCAGGGTGCTATGCCCTTCAAGAGCATTATTGAAGAAACAGCATTGTGTAAGTTGATATACTGTTAGTTTGCCTATAAAAATTTTAAATTGCAGTTTTTGAATTCATGAATCTTAGTTCAAAGTCAATAAAAAGCAATTGATGGGTAACTATCGAGTGCTCAGGGGCAGAAGATGTCCTTTTGCTTTGTCAGTGGTCGATGATAATGTAATCACTAAAAAGGCAAGCCCTTCACTAAGAAATGGGGGGAAATGGGCTACAATGTCTTGAAGACTTTTGCAGAGTAAGGGAGAATTTTCTCCAGACTCAGCCCTGACACTACCCTCCACCTTCCTGAAGGGCACGTGTTGAACAACCTGAACTTAAGCCCTGTCAAGACACAAGGAATGACATTGTATTTTAATTTCCTTTCTACTTCCTTCTTCATCTTCTCTTTCGCTGTTTCCTTTCTTCCATTTTACCCACATCTTCTAACTTAATTACTTGTTGTCACTTCCTGAAAAAAGAAAAAAGATTCCACTTTCCATTGTGCGTTAGTGCTCTTGAGTATGCCATCTAAACTCCTGCCCCTCAAAGCTATTAATATATGTAAAGAATTAGGGCATAGAGTGCTGAAATACAGAGGTCTGAGAAGCTTGTTTCTGAGTCAGTTATTTTCTTCCTCTGGCACCAATTTAAATTTTCCACAGTTCTGAGGCTGCCAACATGTTTCATGTGAGACTATATGTTAACACTGCTCTTCAATACAGCAACTTCATTTGTCTCACACCAGAGTGGGTGTAATTATGCTGGGGTTATTTCATGAACAACTATAGGGATCATGAATAGTTAAAATTCATTCTAGAATGAGCAAGTAATTTATCGGAATAAAGGGATGTAATAAAAAAGCAAGCCTCTTTCAATCTCTTAACAAGAGCTTGGTGTGTCTGTAATCTGATTTTGTAACTATTGTTTTCCCTAAAGTAATTTGGATGCTACATTAGTTCTAATTATGATTTCCTGTTTAGAACCCAGATACCTTCTTGATATATCCCCCATAGCGTATTTCTGGAAATGACTTCAACCAATTACATTAGCTCTTATTCCCTTGGTTTTAATGTGGTTCACCAGACAGGAACCAGGCTGCCCAAGTGTGCAACCCAGATAGTACAAGGCAGTGGGTAGAAAGAGTTTAAATGGCGTGAAGGTGCTATGTGGTCGGAAGGCGAGTCTAAGTGAAGGAATGTGATACAGCTGAAGGTTGGGGAGCGGGTCATGTTCTGATATCGGAAATGTCTTGACCAACTGGCATTTTATGGATGATATTGATGACTATTTCATCTGGTGCCAAGCCTACTTCTGGTGTTTGACTAGAGAAGGTGACAGTCATGACAACAACGATGAAATTTATCTTAAATTTCACCTGAAATGTAGTAGATGGGGCCAGCTGAGTGGTGCGTTGGTTAGCAGTTGGCTTGGGAACCAGCTCTGAGCAGCAGGACCCTGGTTCAAATCCCTGTTAGGGCCAGTGATGCTGCGCCCTCTACAACTAAGATGGTGAACAACAGCTCGACCTGAAGCTGGACTGCTGTGAGTTGCCAGCGACGGCGTAGGCTGCAGTGAAGCTGCAGTGGGCTGCCATAAGCTACTGTGAGTGAGTGGCTGGCAGCCAGCGTGAGCGGCCAAGAGCTGCCATGAACTGCCGTCCAGTGGCCGGTGGCCGATCTGCCTCACCCGGGAAGAGCACAATGATAATACTAACATGGGCCAGTGAAGCGACATCCTCCACAACTAGACTGAAGAACAAAAGACAGCAACTTGGCTGTCCCCCTTCCCTGATTCCCCAACACTGTTCCCCTTCCCCAATTCCCCTAGTTATATGAGATAATACATTTTTCTAATTGTTTGAGCTTCTATTAGTTGGTCTGTATTATTTATATCCTGAATGATAGACTGATTTACATGTCTTGTTTCTGTACCATGTGCTATGAATTTTTAACTTTGAATCACCTGGGAACCAGTAGAATCAAATTAAGGCCACTTAGTTACCCCCTTAAATATGATGCTTAATCAGATTCACATCATGTTTAATAGATGGACACCTTTTAACTCTTTCTTGTAACTGTGGAATGACTGATCTTAAAATTTTAGTTAACCAATGAAACAAGTAATTCAGCTGAGTGTTTTGGGCAAGTTTCCTAACCTTTCTGTGTCTCAGTTTTTTCATCTATTTATAAAGCAAGAATATTAAACTAGAGATGATTTTCATTTCTAAGATTGTGTGATGCTATAGGGTATCATCTGAATGAAATTCTATAGAAAAAGGAGTTTGCATTTAAGTGGCTGTCATGACTATTAGTGGATCCTTTATGTTTGAATAGAAAGTTTTATTTTGAAAGTTGAGGGGTGGTAGTGGTCATGTCCTGAGATTTGATAGGATAGGGCTAGCAATCAGAGGATCTAGATTTAGGTCCTGGCTCTACTATTTGGTGGCCATAAAAATCTCACATAGGCCACATCATTCCGTGGCCTTGGACACTATTCTCTGTGAGCATCTGTTTCCCCTACCGTAAGATGGAGGTAATAGTATCTTATCTGTTAACTTGTCAAGGTGGTATAAGAATGAAATGAAGGAATATAGATAAAAACACTTGCTTAGCCATTAATATGCTATACAAAAAATTTTGCCATTTGGGTGATGTAAACCGTAAGTCTGCATTTAGCATATGAAATTCTGTGCTGTGTTTTTACAAACTTTCAGAAACTATTTAGATCCCAATTTTATGCAGGAGAAGTAACCATGCTCCTTAGCTGTGCCCTCTGACTCTTTTTCACACCCTCCTAGTTTATAAAGAACTGTTTATGGCTTAATAGTGGGCACAACCCCACTGATTTTATTGGGCAATGTTTCTCACTTGCTAATAAATAACTACCATTGTTTCTATAACAAGAGAACTGAGCAAATGACTTGAGGGGTGCAGAGATGAGTTTTGGGTTGAGCATAGACCTGCCTGGAGTTGACTTTCCCTTAGAAAAACTCAAATTTTCATTCAAATATAGTATTATCTCAGAAATCAGAACAGCTAGTGACAAGTCAATGAATTAGACAATAAATAAACATGTTGATTTGTTGTCCCCTGACAATGTGGCTGGGTTTTAAAATAAAAGGGGGATAATTAATATTCCCAACTAAATGTGTGGAGTCAGGCTCTTCCTGCTTTTTTCTCCCCCCAACATGAAATTCTACAGGTCTTACTCATTCTTGTTGTTGGTCTAATCTGAAGTGCCAAGAGATTAAATGATTTCCCTAGGTGGTGAGTGTCTTTCACAAACTCCATCATCAGAGCTGGGGCCCAGTGCTTGGACTCTGCTGTTAATGACCATCCCATATGTCTCTATAAATAGATGGTTATTGAATGCTTTTTATGGGGCTTGGATTGGACAACAACCATGAATGACTCTCTACTTCCCTTCCTTCCCTCTCATCTGATTTTAAATGATCTCTGACAGCCAGGATGTGATAAGTCTACTGTGTTCAGAGTTCAGGGCTCTGAACACAATTTTCCAACATAAGGCAGGCTAGAAATACATATTTTAGACAAAAGATGGAAGTCCTACCGATTGGTGGTGAATTTGCTCTGAATCTCTCTTCCTCTTCAGGAAATATGGCTCAGGTCGCCTGTCCTTGTTAACACCAGCTTCTGCAGTCTGGCTCTAAATCATCGCCTTGGCAACACCACTTCCCATGGTCCACAAAGCTTTGTACAGCCAGTCTCTATTTTGCCTTTGTCTCCTATTCATTGGCCAAGAGGGTACAGAAGCCCATGACCCTGCTCATCTCCACTCTGTTTTGTCCAAACTCTTTTGTGCAAAGAGGAAAGCCAGGACTTTGAAGCATGCTCTGAGCTGGGCATAGTGCACTGCAAAGTAAACCACAGCGGAGCAGCTGGACATGAACACTTTTAATGGACAGGAGAGTCTGGTCAAAGCAAGACTGGGATGGGACAGGGTCATCCTTTTAGAATGCTAATTTTGGTGGGAGAATGCCTCTTCTCTGTTTTTATACGTCATGAGTTCCTTTTCCTTATAGGCAGCAGCTGAGCTGAAAGTTCTCCTGCAGCAAGCATCCTACTCATATTTGCATGCTTACTGCACATTGTGGGCTAAGCCTGTATCTTGTCATTAGCTCTTCAAAAGTCAGAAGAGGAGGTTTAAATTAATAAATTGAATGAAAATGTAGACACAACCCAAGTTTACAATAAACGGATTCATCTTCATTGAGCAACGTTTACCAGCTGGTTTCAAAGGGGAAAAGGACTAACATTTACTGAGAATCCACTATGTGCCAGGCTTATTAAATTCTCACAGTTCTAACAGCTCAACCTGGAGCTGGGCTGCTGTGAGTCGCCGGCAACGGCGTAGGCTGCAGCCCCTGTGGCAGTGGGTTGCCTTGGGCTACCGTATGTAGCCAGCAGCCAGCGTGAGTGGCCAGCAGCTGCAGTGAGCAGCCATCCAGAAGCCGGTAACTGATCTGCCTTGCCCGGGAAGAGCGCAATGATGGTGCCAACTTGGGACAGTGAAGCAACGTCCTCCAGAACTAGACTGAAGACCAAAACGACAGCAACTTGTCTGTTCCCATCCCCCCAATTCCCCAATAAAATCTTAAAAAAAAAAAATTCTCACAGTTCTATGAAGTGAGTACTGGTTTTGCTTTGCCCCTGCACCTTTGGCGGTTGTGCCAAATGGTGGTGGTGCTGGTGGGTGTTGATGCTGGCAGGCAACAGAAAAGGGGTTTCAAAAGCAATTCCTGAGTTTCATGC
The DNA here is from genome assembly GCF_001890085.2 of Hipposideros armiger. Taxonomy (NCBI): domain Eukaryota; kingdom Metazoa; phylum Chordata; class Mammalia; order Chiroptera; family Hipposideridae; genus Hipposideros; species Hipposideros armiger. The sequence goes on from NW_017731616.1 coordinate 2,275,730, forward strand.
CACTTAATTACCCTAAGAGTCATCCCTGGATAAGTGGGTATAACCATAGGACTTTGATGACCCAGGGTACCAGCATGACTTTCCACAAGCTCTTGGGAAAACACACTGTATAACCCCATCAAATTATGTGAACTCAACTCCATGCTGAGGGGCTAGGACAAGGTTGGTTCACCCATGTCTTGCAATAAACCCATGATTGTTTAAGACCTGTGTACCTTAGTGTTTGGGGTACAGAATACCATAGATTGGTGGCTTAAACAACAAACATCTATTTCTCACAGTCCTGGGAGCTGGGAAGTCCAAGAGTAAGGTGCTGGCAGATCCAGTAGCTTCTGGTGAGGATATTCTTACAGAGGGCCATCTTTTCCTTGCATCCTTACATGGCTTGTGTTTTTTCTTATAATGATATAAGCCCATTCATGAGGGCTCTGCTTTCATGACCTAATTACCTATCAAGACCCCACCTCCTAATACCAGCATATTGGGGGTTAGGATTTCAACATATGAATTTGTGTGTGTGTGTGTTGGGGGAACACAAACATTTAATCCATGACATTCTGGTTTCAATGTCTCTGAGGTTATCAGATTCATCAAAAGGGCTTGAGTACTTGAGTATGGATGCACCCATGTGACCTGACTTTCCCTTTTGTCCGTATATCAACAGCTTAGGAATTGGGATAAAGGAAGGAAGGGCACCCAAAAAATCTCAGTAAGCAAGGTAATATTTTAATGCAATAGTTTTAAAAGATCAAAATTAGTGCAAAAATTATGATGAACAAAATATTAACATTTTAAATAAAAACAGGGTCAGTATTATAGATATTTTCTTTTCTTTCTTTCTTTTTTTTAAAAGATTTTATTGGGGAATCAGGGAAGGGGAACAGACAAGTTGCTGTCGTTTTGTTCTTCAGTCTAGTTGTGGAGGACGTTGCTTCACTGGCCCATGTTGGTATTATCATTGCGCTCTTCCCGGGTGAGGCAGATCGGTCGCCGGCCTCTGGACGGCCACTCATGGTGGCTCTTGGCAGCTCACACTGGCTGCCAGCCACTCACGGTAGCTTATGGCAGCCCACTGCAGCAGGGGCTGCAGCCTACGCCATTGCCGGCGACTCACGGCAGCCCAGCTCCAGGTCAAGCTTTTGTTCACTATCTTAGCTGTAGAGGGCAGTGTCACTGGCCCCCATGTGGGATCCGAACCCGGACCCTGCTGCTCAGAACTGGCATGCCACTCTTAACTAACATGCCACTTGGCCAGCCCCCTTTTTTTCTTTTTAAAGGTTTTATTGGGGAATTGGGGAAGGGAACATTGAGTTTTTCCAGGACCCATCAGTTCCAAGTCAAGTTGTTGTCCTTCAGTCTTAGTTGTGGAGGGCGCAGCTCAGTTCCAAGTCCAGTCACAGCTTTCAATATGGCTGCGGGGTGGGGGGTGAGGGCAGGGGGCAGACAGCCGACCATGCCATGCAAAAGTTGAACTGGAAACCTTGTTGTTAGGAGCTCATACTCTCACCAGCTGAGCCATCCGGCCACCCATTGGCAGCTCAGCGGCAGCTCAGCTTGGGTGCAGCTCACTGGACCATGTGGGAATTGAACCAGCGACCCTGTTGCTCAGAGCTCGTGCTCTAACCAACTGAGCCACCTGGCCGTCCCTAGAGATTTTCTTTTGCTTCAAGCTTCAGTGTGGCCCACTGTAGAAAAGTTCTGCACCCAAGAGGCAGTAGGGTATAATGGTTATAAGCACAGATTTGGGGCCCAGATTTTGGATTTTGACTGAGGTTTATCATCCAAATTCTCTTATTTATTTTTGTATGATGTTAGGCAAGTTTCTTAACCTCCCCCCTCCCAATGCTAGTTTCTTAACAATGACTCAGTTTCCTCACCTATGAAATGGGGATGATAAATATGATTCTTACATCCCACAGAAGTTGTGGAGATTAAATGAGTTAATATTGGGTTGTTCTGAAAGTTATGACATATTTTTTCTATGTTTTTCTTTATAAAAATGCGTCATGACTTTTCTGACAACCCAATATATATATATATATATATATATATATATGGCATTCAAAGCAGTGCCTGACAGTAAACAAATTCTTAACAAGTATTTGCTGTTATTGTTGTCATGATGCCTTATTGATTTGCTAGGGCTGCCATAACAAAGTACCACAGATGGGTTGGTAAACGATAGTAATTTGTTTTCTCATAATTCTGGAAGGTAGAAGTCCAAGATTAAGATTGGGTTTCTTCTGAGGGTCATGAGGGAAGGTTCTGTTCCAGACCCTTCTGTTTGGCTGGAACATGACCATCTTCTCTCCATGTTTTCATATGGTCTTTCTTCTGTGTCTGTGTGTGTCCAAATTTCCTTTTCTTATATGGACTTCAGCCATATTGGATTTGGGCCCACTCTAATGACCTTGTTTTAACTTAATTGCCTCTTTAAGAACCGTGTCTCCAAATAAGGTCACATTCTAGGGGTTCAGAATTCAATATATGAATTTTTGAGGGACACAATTCAACTCATAACAGTGCCTAAACAAAGTTCTTAATAAAAGTCACTTTCAGGGTAAATTTTATTCTTACAAAGTTGCCTGTTTTTTGTTTTTTTCCTTTTTTTTGAGCAACCAATGTAAATTTTCTGCCTTTCTCATCTTATCTCCTATTTATAGACTACTTTTTTAAAAACCCACATAAGTATCTTGGTCAAAGTACTATGGATGCTGGACAGCATGGATTCAATGGTACCTTCCTTCCAAGGGAAAATCTATGGTAGGTCAAGCAGTAACTCAATACCTAAATTTAGAGCAGGATCATTATAACATACTTAAGCTTGTTTTGGTGGACTCAACTTTATTATTTTATTATTGACAACTCACCATGAGCAATCACTTTTTCAATGGATTGTTATTAGTTAGGAAATACCATGTCAGTCAAGTCCCCAAAATGCTGATAACTGGCACAAAGAGGTATTTCTGGGACTGGTCGGTCATGGCTGAGTACTGGTGGAATTTACCTGGGGTTTGACGTCCTGTCTACAGGTTAGTCATTCTCACACAGACTGGGTGTGTTAGGTAAGATTGTTTGGGTGGCAAATATCAGAAACCAACTCCAGCTTGCTTTAGCAGAAAAAGGGTTATACTAGGAAAACTCCCTGAGTCCCAGAAATTACTGAATTCCCAGGTCTCGGGAGGCTGGGAACCAGGGCAGGAGTTCTAGGTCCGTGCTAGGTCTTTTCCACTCATCTCTCCATTCTACTTTCTACCCTTCTCATCCTGCTCTGTGCGTCTGTGGACTATGTTGATGGGCTTTATGGGCTCCTGTTCCCTTGACTTTTGGTGGGGTTTGGCCAGTGGTAAATCCTGTTAGGAGATCAGAGGAACAAAGGAGAGTGAGGTCAAGACATTCCTTCCCCTCGCTCCTACCTTAGGGAATGACTTAGGTTGGCCAAGTCTCTTGGCCTGCGTTCACAGGTCATCTTAAAGTGGCCTTTCAACATGACCCTCTCCTTCTAAGGTCTAGTAGCACTTCTTGCCTTTCATCCCTTTGGCCTTAGCTATGGTAAGAGCTCTGTTTTTATCATTCCCCAGGGAACTGCACTACCCCTTGGGGTTTCCCTATACCTTGGCACTGCTGTGTTGGGCCACATTGAAGCTTGAGGCAAAAAGAAATATCTGTAATACTGAGCTTGTTTTTATGTAAAATGTTGTTATTTTGTTCATCATAGATTTTTTTTGCATTAATTTTTATTTTCAAAAACTATCACGTTAAAATATCTTGCTTACTGAGATTTTTTTTGGGTATTCCCTTAAATTTTGTACCTAAGACCAATGCCTCCCTCACTTTACCCTAGTCACAACCTTGCATTGCATTTTTGTAAATTGTCCCTTTATAAAACCCTCCTCTTCGAGCAAGCAATTTGTGTCCTTATAGGGCCCTGACTGATACAGATACCTTTTTTTCAAAAGCATAGATTGTAAATCACTGGCTCTCAGGCAATATTTTACCAAAGATGATTTATTTGACCAGTAAATTTAGTTGACAACTTAAAAAAAAATTGGAAGCGCTTCACATAAAAATCTAGATTTCTAGTTTCTCTTGGGAAAAAAAATCAAACAATGTAGCAACACTAGACTCCTTTCCTGCATAGCAGCAATTCACTGGAGCTGAGTAGCAGCTGCCCCTTTAGACTGGGCATGTCTCCTGTTGGACACAGTCTCCACCACTCCCTATTACACACCCAAACACAGACTTAGTGTTAGTTGCCATTGATTATCACAATAGCACTGTAATTCTTACTGCACTTGGCCTGCTTACCCAGCTGACCTCTGTAGGGTACTGATTTTGAGGTATGTCCTCTAGCTCTGTGCTGTATAAGACTCTACTCCCAATTCCCAACCTCTGTGACTTCTGGTTTAAGTATGACATTCCCAGGAGAATGGATTAGATTCGCTCAACTAGAGGGAGACAGTCTCAGCATCAAGCAGCTATGACCAGGGTCTTGTGGTTGAGCATCTGCTGGCGATCTATCTTAAAAGATGAAAAGTGGGGGTTTTAAGAGAAGAGGAATTGCTTCCAAAGAAGAGGGACCTACTACACAGCAGTGCTAGCTCTTGAAACAAAGTAGTATTGTATACATTTTATGTTCTACTTAAGCTTTAATTGTTCAGCGGTAACACCCAACAATGTCCCATTTAGTGAATTCTGCAGATTAAATGCTTCCAAGTGCAAAAATGGAAAAAAATGAATGCAATTTGAAATTTATTCTTTATGTAAGTGGTGTCTGTGAGAAGGAAGTGGAAATGTGTTTATGAGTCACAGGTTAAGACCCAGATCTGTGGTCTAGTTTGAGGCTGATGGTGTATTACAACATTTGCACATCTGAAATCCCAGGCTCTGGATTGCAAACATTGAACCCATGATTCTATCTCTTGCCTGGCCCATGGCAGACCTTGTTAATATGCTGCAGAATTCCTTGCTGCTAAGCTTCAGGATCCTTCTCAATCCTATTCTCCAAGAAGCCAGCACTAACTAAGCAGGTGGCACATGAAAAAAACACATTTACCACTGCTGCCCAGAAAGCATGCTGGGTAACTTATCATGGCGCCTCCTTGAGCTACTGGAGCCAGCATTTTGTTGGCATGTGTGAACGTTTGGAGGGAGACTGCTGTTCTGAGCGGATTAGAGGCAGAATACTCATCAAGGTAACTGCCATCTCTTGTCTTGTTACAAGCCCAAGGAGAGCAATCAAAGCCCTCTCCTCTGAGAAGCCTCAAACAGACAAAGGCTATTTTTTATTTAGTTTAAGGCAGTTAAGTGATTCTGTTGGGTCACATCACTGTTGGGAAGGTGAGTGAGTGAGCAGTCACAGGCCCCTGGAATCAGACAAACTCTAAGGGGACTCTTCAGAAGGTCCAGGAAGCATTTCTTCCTGGGTCCTGGCAGGGTCCCGCTGAGGAAACGCCATCAGAGAAGCCTTCTTCCTTCACTCCAATGTCTCAGACCTCCATCCACAGCAATGCGGTAGTTGATGGACCTGGAAGGCTTCCAGACACAGACAGTGTACAGTTGGTTATGAACCTGATCTCCTTATTTCTTCCCTCCCGCCCTCTCCCTGTTTCCTGATGGTTAAGTAAAAATTAAATGTATAATAGAATAATTTTGTTTGAATGAAAGCCTCAGAATTAAATGCCCTTGGTTCCCTTCAGGACATTTGTGTGTCCTATTATTTAGGGGTCACCTCTTGACTTCATCGATCCTTTCTTGTGTCAGCCACTCCTCAGATTTGAGAAAGGCTCCGGAACCCATGGATAAGAGGAGACCTGGACTGCCTCTAGCAGGCTGGGTGCCCTTGGCAAGTTCCCTTGCCTCCCTAGGCCTTAGTCATCTCATTTAAGATTTGGCACTTGGGATTGGTGACTAAGTTTCCTTTTAGTTCTCATAGCTATCAATCTAGCTATCAATCTAAGTTCTGATTCTCTCAATCACTTAATAATAATGAACAATTATTGAGACTTACTGTGTGCTTGGAATGGCACTAAGAGTTTTATATACCTTCTCTCATTTAGTTCTCACAAAACCAGTTTGAGGTGGTTACTAATGTTATCCCATGGATCAGTTAATATTCAGTTCAGCTGCTTATATAGAAACATCCTAAACAATAATGACTTAAATAAGATAGAAGTTAATTTTTGTCCCATGTAAAAAAATAAAACAAAACATCTGGAAGTAGGCCCGGCCACTAATGATATGGTGGTTCCATGGCATCATCAAGATTTCTACCTTTCTGTCCCACCATCCTCAGCATATGACTTCCAGTTCACTACAAGTTCTAAGATAGCTGCAATAGCTCCGGGCATCACACCTCTGTTTCGGGCAGCAGGCAGCAGGAAGAAAAGGTGAAAGGGCTACCTCTTTTTATTTCTAGAAATCCCAACAATACTTCTGCTTGCATTTCATTGGTCAGACCTTAGCTATAATGTTTATACCTAGTTGCAAGGGAGGTTGGGGAATATGACCTTTACTGTTTCCCAGTTGGCAGTGTAAATATTTGAGTTCTGTTATGAGGAAGAAGATGAGAGTGGATATTGGAGTAAATGTTAAGTTTCTTCACATCATGCTTGACCAGGGAAGAAGTAGAGCACAGGATGGATGGTTAAAGCCCTAAGACATACAGTTAGTTGGTGGTTGAAGCAGGATTTGGACACAGCCCATTTGCATCCGAAGCCTGTGCTCTTACATGCTGCGCTATTAGGTCCTCCATGGAGCTCCCTTGTTGCTTCTTTCTCCTTCCTATCAGAAGCTGCATGCAGGCTCTAAGCATCAGTTCTCTTTCTATATCAGGAAAGCTCCTTATTGAGGCTTCTTGTTCAACCACCACCAAAATGTAGGAACACTGGGCAGGGCTGTGAGCCAGAGGCCAGACTGTCTTTCATCAGGGGTCCTCCTGACACCAGTAGAAGGCACAGTACACCTATGGAGTCTCCTCTGGTCCCCAGACCCAGGCCTCACTCCAGTCATCCTTGGTCCCTCCCCATTTCTGCATCCCTTAGCTCCCACCATGGTGTTCCCAAATTGACAGTACCCTCAAATTCCTGTTCATGCGAAATCCTAGAATAAATTGGTATCTCTCTTCTTGGATTGTTCATATTTAAGATGAAGGGGTAACTTTCTTACTATAAAATTTCAGATATTGGGCTTGGTTTTTGTTGTTTTCCTTTTTGGATGTGTTGGATGTGGAAAGTCCTTCCCAAGCAAAGCCCCAAAAACCACGCTACAAAGGCATGACCTTGTTGACTCATAGTCAAGTTGGTTTGTCACCAAAGCCACTGCCAGGGGCTGCCATCTCCTCTTTGTCTCTTCTTGTCCATTCCATGTGGTCTAAGAGCTAGAGACTCAAGGTGTGTGATTCTTCAGTAGCATCAGAATCACCTAAGAATTGTGAGAATTGCAGGACTTCAGGCCCCAGTCCAGACCTACTGAATCAGAATCGATTTAACAAGGTCCAGGGAATTCTTATGCATAGGATAGGCTACCAAAGCACTGATCTCAGAAAACTGAGATGTAGCGTCTAACAAGTGATTATGAATGGAAGAAATTCACCTAAGTAAGAGGTTTTTAAAATATTTTTAAATTTTTTAGTTATGGTTGGCAAACAATATTATATTAGTTTCAGAGGTTAAGTAAGAGTTTACTTATTAAATAGATTACTTGTTTTAGAAGAAACTGGACTGAGAAAAAGGGGCAAGTAAACATCAGGTACTGACATAAATAATTGCCGTTTTTGGCATAGCTGCATATCTATTCAGTGTATTATGGGAATGTCAACAGTTCACTGATTGACTGATGTATTAGAAAGAAGAAGCAGACAAGAGTAGATAAAAATTCTCATGCTTAGATTTCTTCTTAAGATTCCCTTGAAAAATTACCCAAATCAGTGCACTTAAGTCTCCAAATGGCTTTTGCAAACCAGATAAGCTTGGCGTTTTGGGTTCACATAATTGGCCAGTTTTGCTAAGAGACTGCCAAAAGCACCGTTGTCTAAACAACTATTTTAGTTGAAGGATACAATCTAGTTTAAAAGCCAACATGTGACTTACTTTAAGATGGTTAAAAGCTAAGAGGGGAGAGCTGTTGTACTCTCAATCTCTCTATTTTTATATCCTGTAGTAGTTCAGACACCTGGAGGAATAACAGAGCTATTTATTTCTGTGAGCCCAGGCTTAAAGTGTGGAGCGTCTCAAAGAATTTCACATTTGACACTTTTAAAATGCTTTCCCTTCCTTTGGGTTCCTCATGAACAAAGAGGTTTATGACGAGATTTTTACTTAAGTAGGCAGACTGACATAGTGGTTGGAAGTGTGGGCTGTAGGACCTGACCACCTGAGTTCAAACCTAACCTTTGTCAGCTCCGTAAGGTGGAGAAAATAGTATACCACCATTTCAGAGCTACCATGATGACTGAGTGAACAAGTAAACGCTCAGAATTGCGGCTTACACGTAGTAAGTGCTGTGTAAGCATTTGTTATTATTATTATGTCTTCTTACAAAACTTAAACATCTGCCCCCCCCCTTTTATCCTACAAATCTGGGCATGGAGATTAAGAAGGTTCAGGGTTTGTCTTCTGCATGGCCTGGGCTGGGGAGCCTTCTGTGCACTTCCTGCTCTCCTGGGGGCAGCTCTGTGCTGGGTCAGCACCCACCCAGCAGCTGTGTGGGAATTCTTTTTCTCCCACTCCATTTTACAAACATGCTCTCAGGGACCCAGGTGAGGGTCAATGGCAAGAACAGAACCTGGGATTGATTCAGATCTTGAGGTTTCTTTGTGCGTTGATCTCCCCTCACCCACACTCAAAGTTATTTTCACCTTTTCACCCCTGGCCAGTCATATATGGTCTAGGATGTTGCTGGCAACCAAGCCGGTCTGTGAGACTAGACATGCTACCTCAGCTGCTATTAACAGCAGAGCACTTTTAAGTGACTAAACTCTAAGCGATAACTTCCCCAGGGTCTTGATAATTCCTCCTGCCAATTACAGCACTTTGCTGAGATTAACTAATTAATCCTTACCATATGCCCAAGAGATGAAATTAAAGATAATTCTTTCTTGCGTGTAAAGCACCTTTTATCTAAGGATTATGAACACTGATGCATTTGTCTCCCATGACAACATTGCAAGTTTCACAGATGACAAGGAAAATCATTACCATTTCAAGAATTGGGAACAAAGAAAACTCCCCTCCAGGACACAGGGGAGGAGATTGGGGTTGTCACACAGGCATGTGTCAGCAAGATCGGCAGTGGGGTACCTTCACATTCCTGGGGTCAGGATGGGAGCTTCCAGGTGGAGCTCTGACTCCAGTCTGGTAATCTATCTTCACGCTGTTCACAATTCCCCAGGGATCATGTCTAAAATAAGGAACAAGAGATGGTTTTATGGGGGTATTCAAGCCTATGTTTGGCTTTCTAAGGAACCACCCATTTCTCCTCTCCCACTCGTCTGCAAAACGCGGGTGAGTTCCTCAGCTCCTCTGTTTGCTTCTATTTGTGATTGAGATAAAATGGAGCCAATAGCCAAATGCTATGTGGAGGTGAGAACCTGAAAAAGACATTATGAACTGAGGATCTCAAAGAGGAGAGGAGGTAGACGGGGTGGGAGAGAAAGAAGTCAGTCTGCCAAAGCTCTGGAAACAGCATTTGGGGTAAAAGAAAGGAAAAGAGCAGTCTGCATTATGTGACCCGATGATAGATTTGCTGTGATTTCTTCATAATTCCTTTGGCAGTGGATTCATTTTACTTGACTTGGCAGCACAGATGGCTGTTACTGAGCTATAGCCAAGGCTGGGAACTGTATCATCCTGCTTTATTTCATGGGTGCTCTATTCAGGGTGTTTCAAAGACAACAAGGGAGACACAGATGGTCACTTCAGAGACACTTCTCCCATAAAGGCCAAGCAATTGTATTTTTTCCAAGCCTCTGATTATTGGTATAGGCAACACTCCTGGGAGCAATTTGGTGGTTTCCCTTCCTGATGATAGCTGCAGTTCTAGACCTGCAGGATCTAGGGCCCCCGAGGTTGCTGCAGCTCCCTTTAGGTCTCCGAGGGGTAGGGTGTCTGAAAGAAAGGCTCTTTCTTCTAAATTCAAGAAAGAGAATGTAAGAACTGTACATTTACAGGGATTTAAAAGACACTCTTGTAGGTGCATGACTTTACTTAAGCCTTATGACAAGCATATAAGGTTAGACGGTGAACGGACACCTGTTATTTTGCCAGCCCAGCATCGCTTTCTTTAGGATACTGAACCTTTCTTCAACCCTTGCATTCTGCAAGGGCTGTCAATCACAGGACTATCTGACATTTCTCTGTCCCCCGCCCCCAAGGCTGGGCATATGTCTCTAGCTAGGCCATTGGACTCTTTATGCCCAGAGATCTTCTGGGGAGATTCCCTGTGAAGAGAGAGGGTTGGTAGATGTCCACCAAATCTGCCCTTCTTCCTGGGCACACGCCTAGACTGTATTTCCCCACCCCTTTGCATGTAGGTGTGGCAGTATGATCAAGTTCTTTCTGAGCATTGTGTGTCATTCTCAGGCTTAGACCTGAAGCCTGTGAGTGTCCCTCCGACACTCTCTTCTCCCTTTGTGCTGTTTGTGTCATTGACGGAGAGGCACTCCAGCTTTGACCCTATAGATAACAACAGTGCCCTAGGGGATGGCAGAGCAATATCCTGGAAAGAATGTGGGTCTGTGATTGACCTCATCCACCCGAGCTGCTCACCAGCCTCATCTCTGAGCGTCACATGAGAGAGAAATAAACTCTGCTCCTCTGCATTGTTAGGTCTTTTGGTTACAGCCGCCCAGTCTTGTAGTTTAACTAATACATACTATACACATGATATCTGCCCCTTATACACCTCCTCCCCTCTCCCCCTCAGTATGTCGCCTGGATAGGAGGCTGTCCATCAGGGCTGCACGCTCTAACGGCGTTAACACAGGAGGAGGTTCTTCTTCATGATGTACATTATAAACTTATTTCTTTTTTTATCCAGCTTATTCAATTGCATTCTTCTTTTTTTAAAAAAAAAGAATTGACAAAAAAAGAATTTATAATAGCAATAAAAAGTAAAATACCTTGAGATAAGCATCTTAAAAGAATGTAGAGGATCTGTTGTGGAAAATGGTAATGTTTTTGAGGTACATAAGAGAGCTGACTAAATTTAGAGACATGCCATATTGCAAGAAATTCAATTGTGAAGATATACATTCTCTGCAAATTAATTTGTAAGTGTTAAGTCATTCTAATACAAATTACTATGAGATTGTTTACAGACTGTGATAACAATGATTTAAAGTTATAGGAAGAAAAAACAGGAAAATATAGAAAAATAGGAAATTTGGAGAATGTTTTTCCTACAAAACATCAAAATTATTAAAATGCTACAATATATAAATCAATCTGTATTGTTTCAAGAATAGGCTTACAAATTAATGGGTATAAGAGAAAAATCTGGTAATTGTGTACACATGCACACATATATATGAATTTATGCATTATAATTGTATGCTTTATATTAGTGGGAAATTGTTACATTGCTGAATTAATGATCATAAAATATAATTGGTTGGATAAGTGGAAAAAAATCAGTTATATATTTATCCTATAAACAATACTAATTTTTTTTAAGGAACTGTTTTTAAAGTAAGGAAATATAGGTATTTATCTAATCTTGCTGTGAGAAAGCAAAGAATACAATTTTATAAAAAGAAATATTGATTAATTTGACTACCTAAGAATTTTAAAATTTAAGTAAAAAATAATAAGCAAACACAGAAGGTAACTAACAACTGAGGAAAAAAAATAACAGCAAATAAGAGACTTTATATATAAAGAGCTATTCAAATCAATAAGAAAAATTCCTCCACAACAAAATGGACAAAGGACCTGATCAGGCAATTTGTAATAGCCAATAAACAAATGAAAAAAACTCCAATTTCAGTAGTGATCAAGCAAAAGATAATCAAAATAAAAATGTAGTATAGGGGCTGGCTGAGTGGCACGATGGTTAAGAACTGGTTTGGGACACCAGAGGGCCCCGGTTCAGATCCCACATATGAGGGCCAGTGACACTGCCCTCCACAGCTAAGGTGCTGAACAGCAGCTCAATCTGGAGCTAGGCTGCCATGAGTCGCCCGCGACAGCATAAGCTGGAAAAAAAAAAAATGTAGTATAGGTCTTCATTTATCAAATTGCCAAAGATTTTTAAAAGTTGTCATATCCAGCTGTGAAATGGAAATTCTTACACATGTGGAGTTATAATTTATCAAATCCTTTCTGGGCAAATTTGGCAAAGAATATCAAAAACCTTTTGCATATTTATATTCTTTGACTAAATAAATTCTAGGAATTTGTTGTGTAGTTATAACCAGAGAGCTCCCAAAGATTTATGTTAAGCATCATGCTATAAGTAACAGAGAAAAAGAATCAAAATAACCACAGAAGATATTGTTTGAAAACATTAGGGTTGGCCCACATGTTCTTACAAATACGGTTTTTGAAGAAAATGTAATGAAGTAGGGGAATGCTCATGATATAATAATAAGTGAAATAAAACAGGGTACACAGTGACTTACAGGCCTTGCATGATCTGATTCCCCCTGCTCCACCCCCATTCTGACCCCATCTGCTCCACTCTGCCCCTCACTCACTCCACTCCCGCTTACCCTGGAGTCCTGGATATTCTTCCAATATGTCCAGTATTTGTAGCTCCAAGACTTCGACCTTGTTCTTCCTTCTGCCTGAAATATCCATGAGGTACCTACATGGCAGCTCTTTCACTTTCTTCTGTTTTGGGTTGAATCTCACCTTATCAGCCAGATCATCCCTAGTTACCCCATATAAACGTGGCAGCCACTCTTTACCCCACTCACTGCCACCCCATCCTTCCTATCCCCTACCCTGCCTTATTTTTCTCTATAGCACTTAATGCTGCCGGGAACGTGGCATATTTTCATGTTTATTTATTTATTGTCTGTCTCCCCCATGAGGAGTGCCAGCTCCATGAGGGTAGGGAACTTGTCTGTTTTGCTCACTGTTGTATCCCGAGCACACAGTAGGCCATCAATAAATGTTTGTGAGATGAATGAATAAAATACTATGTTGACAATATTACATGACTTTTGTACAAAAACCTTAGATGATAGGTCGATATAGTTCAAAAGGATGAGGGGGTGGTACACCAAGTGTTAACTGTGGTTATTCTTGGGTGGCCAAGTTGCTAGTGATTTTGATTATTTCTTTAGACTTTCCTGCACTTTTGCAACTTTTTTTTTTTTTTGCTATAAACATATGTTGTAAGAAGAGAGAAACCAATTATTGTTATTTTAAAATTCCATGATTTGCAAAGATCAGCCAGCACCTGAGCTGGCCAAATGTTCCAAAATGTAAACAATTTTCATTTTTTAAGAAGTTCTCAGTTTTTCCATGTTACAAATCTGGTGACTCTTCTACAGGGCTCTATTTTATCAGCCAGTGACTCCTGGCATTTCCTTCCTCTGCCTTCCTCACTTCAGCAAGCACCTCGATGGTGTGAAATTTCTTTTGGGGGAACTTCTCAGTTCACAAAAACAACATATTACTCTCCACATCCAGTGTCCTTGGTCCAGTGCCAGCTTAGGGATTGCCAAGCCTTCTTCCTCCTCCTCTTACACCCCCTCCTCTTCTCTTTCCCCCTCCTCCTCCTCCTCCTCCCAGTCCAGCCTCTTTCTTGAGTTCCTTCCTGGGATCTATATTTTTGTCAGATGCCTGGTGGCATGAGGGAGGGGCCTTTCAGAGGCCCTCAGGCCTCTAAAGAGAAGGGAAGTTCACTCAAGGGTAATTAGGGTAGGCAAGGTGACTGGGCACAACTGGTGTAAGAGATTTCATCGCAGGGCCCATCTCCAGAGTCCTCTCACCTGTGTAGGGAATGGCAGCTAGCCCTTTGAGGAAGCCACGTCCCAGCAGCCATATTGACCCCAAAGGGGCCTGAGCTGTCAGATGTTTTGGTCCCAAACCTCAGGCTCCCTTTATTCATGCTCTCATGCTTCTTTCCAGTCTAGAGTATCTAGCTGCACAAGGTGAGTGAAAGATTATCTCATGAACAGGAACTATTGTCTCACTTTTCAGAGTACCTCATTTATTTAAGAATAATTATCCAAATACAAAGAGTAGCCATCCTTGACAACCAGATGCACACCCACAATGACCAGTGGGTGCACAGGCCTGGGCTTGAAGGAAGGACGTCATCAAACACAACAAGATCACGCTCCTCCTCAGGGCACCGATGGGTGGCCACCATTTTCAAGGTGAGGTGGACAACACTCGGTTATTATTTGCAGACAGCAGGGAGGGTCTCTGGGTTGTGGGGATGCCCGCGGCAGTCAGGCACAGCACTGGTTTTGTTTGAGCAAAGATGACTGTGCTTGGTGGTGGGAGGGTACACGGCCTTCCCGGGAAAGGGCATCCTCTCTCTAGCCTCCTCCATCTGGAATACAAGAGTGATAGTTGCACCTTCTTAGAATGTGCAGCAGTGTGCTCAGCAGTCCCTGGTATTTCTGAACCACAGCAGCCCAGGGAAGAACCTCAAATATCAAAATGCATCCAGTGTCCTAGGTCAGTCTCTACCTCCATTTAAAAACCCTCACACCCCCAAATTGGGCTTTTCTTTTGCATTTTGGGCTACGCCTCTACATATGACTCACCATAAGCATACATGAATTATCTCTTCATGCCGTCTGCTTCCCCTCCTAGAAGCCATGGCTTAATTCATATTTGCAGGTCCTGTGTCTGGTCCACAGGAGGTGCTCAGTCAGTGTTTTATGAATCTATTTTTGAAGCCTCTCTTTGAAAGTTCATTTTAAAACATTCCAAATGATAGTGGTTCCTTGGGAAAATATCCATTTAGAGCAAGATTCGTGAGAATACTGCTTGAGAATTGCCTATTTTTGAGTCTTCAAATGCTGAAGTGGGGCTTTTTAGGGCATCAGAGACACTTAGTATATCAGATGGAGTTTGTTACTATCATTTGATGTAATGATTGTCACAATAGAAATCTCTGACATGTGTCTAATGTGTCTCAATTTAAAGATCTTCCAATTTTCTTATCACCTATTATTATGTTCTGATCTCCATGGCATGAGCTGGGGGGGGGGGGGGAGGCGGGTGCACACTTAAAAATCTTATAAAAATCAGATATCCTTTGTTTATTTTTAGAATTAAGTACCATTTTAGCCTTATTCTAAAAATACCTAAAAACACCATTTTTTTTTCCATTCAACACCCAATTATTGCTTACCTGTTACGTACCAGGCACCGTGTAAGGCACTGAAGATGCAGAGGCCAACAGTCACAATTCCTGCTCACTTTAGGAGCATGGATACAAAGCGGTAAGGACTGTAACAAAGGTGTCATGAGCAGCTATGGGAGCAATGGCAGGAGTGCTTGATTCTAACTTTAGAGAAGCAGGAGGAAGGCCAGACCAAGATGATGGTGATGTTAGCGTTGAGGATGAGGATGGTGAGGGTGATGACGTCATCAGCAATATACAGGGCTTACTATGTGCCAGGCACTGTTCTGGGCGCTTTGCACATATAAATGCACTTATTCCTCACAACTACTATATAAGGTAGGGCTCTTATTATTTCTGTTTTACAGATGGGAAAATTGAGGCAGGCAGAGATCAGATCATTTGTTCAAGATTTTAACAGTAAGTGGTGGAAATTATCTATTATTTCTTGGGTTTCTGAACCAAAACCAGCAACAACAATATTGGCAAAGAACTGGTCATCTGCTACTGCCAAACCCCACTTTCCCTGGTCCCCCTTCTGAGGTATAGCCTGCTTAGCTCTTGGCCAGTCCTTGAGCTTGGCAGTCCAGTGAGGCCTTGTCCAGAAGGTAAGTCTGATTTGTGGTCCCGGCCCCATGGATCCAAATAACCCACCAGACAGAGCAATAGTTAAGATATGGGATTTCAAGTCAGATAACCTTGGGCTAGACTTCTGGTCCTGTCAATTCTGAGATATTGAGCCTTAGGTTCCCCACGTACAAAAATGGGGGATAATAGCTATAGCTATGCCTCTGTGACCTCACATGTCTGCTACGTCTTGCACATTCGCACAAGATGGGGTCCCTGAGCCACACAGATGCTGAAAAGTAGCCAACCTGGAAGCCAGTGGAGTTCCCCGGCATGATAGCAGCCATTGTTGTGTTGCCGGGAGGGCCCTCTGGCAGGGAGGGACAGGGGGCTCAGAGTCTTCAGTAGACATCTGCCTCAGAGATTTCCCCGGCCTTGCTGTTCAGAGACAGAAACTTTTCCTTCAGTGGCTCAAGTGAATGTAGTTGAAAGAAACTGCTTCATGGAAACAACAGTTGTGGCTGGCTGGAAGGCTGGCAAGAGGACTGGAAGTGGGCCTAGCCCAGGGTTGCATCCCTGGGGCACACCTCAGAAAAACCTTGGGGCTGCCGCACACTCTCTGTTTACTCAGGGGTTTCCTCACTGAACCTGCTGAGGAAACAGCTTTGTAAGGAAAGGGAAACCATATGGGTTAGGGAAGGTACTCAGTGGGCCTGATGGAGTCCAAGTGGCTGCCTGCAAATGGCCTCTGACTTCAGTGCCAAGGGGGAGCTCAGAGTACAGTGCAGTCCCTGCCCCTGCATGGCTCAGGGCCAGCTGTGTGACTCCAGGCCCTTCAGAGGGGCCGGCCTTCTGGCCACCACCTCCTGGGTGCACCAGGCACCTTTTAGGGAGGACCATTCATTCTTGCAAGCCTTCCAAGCCCCTTAAGTAATTTCTTTCTTTCTTTTTTTTTTTTTTAATTTTTTTTATTGTGAGACAGTGTGCCTTTCCAGGACCCATCAGCTCCAAGTCAAATAGTTGTCTTCATTCCAGTTGTGGGGAGCGCAGCTCCTTGGCCCATGTGGGAATTGAACCGGCAACATTGGTGCTATGAGCCTGCACTCTAACCACCTGAGCTAACCGGCCACCCCAAGCCCCTTAAGTAATTTCTGAGAGAAAGATATTTGTGACAGAACTGTCTCTTCATTCACTTTACTCCACCTCACCCTCATCCTTGGTGAGAAGGTTTTTTTGTTTGTTTGTTTTTTAGCATAATAATACATCAGAATTATTCAGTGAAAGGTTATAATATTAGCAAGAGAGAGGTTTGTCTAATGAGAGCGCCACTCAGAAAATAGAATTCATGCACTTCTTTCAGAATGAAAGGCCGACCCCAGAGGTCTCATGGCTCTGAGGTCTTGGTGATGCTGCTGATGGGGGTGGGTGGACAGACACAAGGCAGAGGGTGAGAGGGAGCAGGGAGAAAGACTGAGGGAGCAGGAACTTCGTCACACCCAGAGTTTCACTCTATAGGACTACAAAGTGACTTGATTGGCAGCAAATAGATGATTTTATCATCCCCTGGACTCTCAGCTACCTGTGATCAGCTGCAAGAAACATCGGATTCTTTCTGGAGTTGGACTGTGGTTTATAGGGGAGGGTAAAAAAGCATGGTCTACCTTAATTCAATGGCCCGAGTATCTCCTCTGTGCTGGCACCATGTTTCCCGCTGAGGAGAGACTGAAGGACCAGTGGGTGCTGAAAGGCTGGTGCCCTTGCTGAGGAAAACACTGTTGCAATAAGAACCACAAACAGCAGCCATCTCAGGACAAGCGTCGCAGAGGGTGCAGGTCTTCCCCTGGCCTTGAAGGGCAGCAGGGTAGACACAGGATAGACACACGAAATGGGACTCGGGGTCTGGCCAGGGACATAGCATTCCTGAGCTGGCTTTAAACCTGTCTGTAGTGAGGTCTTTGAGGGAAAACCTTTCCTGCCATGAGGTCCTCCTTCTGCTCAGGGATTACTGGCTTTTAATCATTCAGTGCACAGGACTGGACCCAGAACTGAAGGCTACACTGAAAGGCCTGGCCAATCTGGGTCTGAGGGCTCAGGAAATACTGGTCTCTGGGCTCTTGGGGATCATGTAAAAGAAGCAACAATCATATACTGTGGGTGCCAAAAAAATGTATGCACATGGCTTGTATTCATCTTTTGTTATCGGTATATATTGAGTATTACAATTTTAATGCAGCTTTCCCTTTCTTAAAATTTGTATACATTTTTTGGGCACCCTCTGTGTGTGTTATGTGTATGTGTGTGTGTGTGTGTGTGTGTGTGTGTGTGTATATGGACACACACACACACACACACACACACACACACACACACACACATGTCCTGACAATTAAGTTCATAAACTCATCCTAGAAAAAGTGCTACATACCTCATTGCTGAATATCATTATGGTCACCTTCAAAGTACTCCCCTTGGGAAGCTAGGCACTGATGCCAGCGCTTAGTCCACCCTTCAAAGCAATTTTGGAACTCTTTTCCTGGAATGGCCATTACAGCTGTCATCATATTACTCTTGATGTCCTGAATGTCATCAAAATGCATTCCTTTCAATATTTCCTTTGTCTTCGAGTAAAGAAAGAAGTCATTGGGGGCCAGATCAGGTGAGTAAGGATCGTGTTCCAATACAGTTATTTGCTTACTGGCTAAAAACCCCCTCACAGGCAGTGCTGTGTGAGCTGGTGCATTGTCGTGATCCAAGAGCTATGAATTGTTGGTGAAAAGTTCAGGTGGTCTATCTTTTTCACGCAGCCTTTCCAGCACTTCCAAATAGTAAACTTGGTTAACTGTTTGTCCAGTTGGTACAAATTCATAATGAATAATCCCTCTGTTATCAAAAAAGGTTAGCAACAAGTTTGTAAACTTAATTGTCAGACCTCGTATATATGCACTATATATATAGTATATATACTATATATTATATATATATATATATATATATTATACACACACACGTACACACACACACACACACACACAGTAGGAAATAAAGAAAGCTGACAGAGACACTGGTGGAAGCTCAGGAAGGAAGGCTTTTGCTGGCTGGAGAAATGAGCGTGGCACCCACTGTGAGTTACAGCTGAGCAGAGAGCAGCTGGCTGCAGAGCAGGTGGCTGCACTGGGCTGGGCTCAAGCACATGGCCCTGCTCTGAGAGGTTCTACTGGTGCCCACATGGCTCCAGAATGCCTGGTAAACCTCTCCAGCTCTGATATTCAGATCTGCAAACCTCCTGGTCCCTCTTCCAGGGACTTTCACCATATACAGCATCATATGACCTGAGCTGTTCTACCCAGGACGAACCCCCCACCCCACCCCACCTCACCCCACCTCACCTTGTTTATCTGACCCTCCTTCCCATGGGCACATTAAATCTCTTAAAAATATGGTGGGGTTTTTTTGGTTTCCCTTTAAACTGTTTAGAAAGTGTTTTCCTTTTTGTTTTCTCCTTCAAGAATTTTATAAGAAAGAAAGATCTCGAAATGGTTGGTGTGGATAATGGGAAAAGCAGGGTTGGGTAGTAGTTACAACGTCAGGGGATTTGGAAGAAGAAATCTTTCCTGCCATCACTGCGCCCAGTAGAGAAATATTCTCTGCCATTCTAGGAAATATGAGCAATACAGAGCAGTTTATGTGTGCCTGTAGCAAAGTGCATCATATACAGCACCTTATAGTCATGAGGAGATTTTGTATAGACTCAAGAATATCATTCTGAAACGAGGCAAAGTTGTTGAAGATTGATCTTAGATTACTGCAGGTAGCATTTGCCATCATGCGTGTGGTGTACAAGGCGCCTAGATGTCAGAGTTGCGAATACTATGGTCTGTAGGATCCAAGAAAAAGAACTGAGAGATGAAATATTTTTCATGAGGTGAAGAGTGGTCCTTAGGATTCAGTGCTTTATCCTGCTTCATAAGGCCATTATTGTCATATTCTCTTATACTCTAGACTGTAAAATTTACAAAATTTCAGAAAGTCACTTAACGTGATAACATGTTACTCTATTTGTAGGTTGGTTTATTTTCGAGATCTGAGCATGTTTAACTCATTCTCTGTGTAGGATCTGTGTTAAGGCCTTTGATACTTAGCATATCTATTTTAAATTTCCATTTGGAAAAGTCTTCTTTTTAAATTAAATTTATTCAGGGTTGGCCGAGTGGCTCATTTGATTAAAATTAAATTTATTCAGGTAACATTGGCTAATAACATTACAGGTTTCAAGTGTCCAGTTCTATAATACATCATCTATATATTGTATGGTGTACTCACCACCCAAAGTCTAGTTTCCTTCCATCACCATGTATTTGACTCCCTTTACCCTCTTCATCCCCCACCTCCCTTCTCCTCTGGTAACCACCATATTATTGTCTGTGTTTATGAGTTCGTTTTGTTGTTGTTGTTGCTTTCTGTTTTATATCCCACATACGTGTGAAATAATATCACTCTTGTCCTTTTCTGCCTGACTTATTTCACTTAGCATGATACTCTCAAGATCCATCCATGATGTTGCAAAAGACAATATTTCATCATTTTTTAGTTGATGAGTAATATTCCATTGTATATATTTACTGATACATCTTCTTTATCTAATCATCTGTCGAAGGACTCTTAGGTTGGGAAAAGTCTTAACAGAATCTTTTTTCTCTTTTATTTTTTGTCAAAACGAAGCCTTCTCAAATTTTCAGCAAAATAACTACATTTTCATTTACCACATTGTACTGAGAACATGAATGTCTTGATCCCACCTCTATTTTTCAAACACATGGCAGTTACCATAGTTCAGGCCCTAATCATCTCTCCCTTTTATTATTGTAATTATATAACTACTTTTCTTACCTCTACTCTTATTGCCCTTCCTATCCATCAACCACACTGTTGTCAAACTGAACCATGAAAGTACAGGCCTGAGAACGTTGACAATACACAGGCAAGGATGTATGGAAGTGAGCAATCTCAGAGAGACGTGGGTGTGAATGAGTGCAGCCCTTTTGAAGGGCAATGTGGTCATGTCTGTCAGAGCTACAAGAACAGACACCTTTGACTCATGCACTTCCAGGAATGTATACAGATTTGCAGGAATGTACCTGCAAAGATGTATGTGTGAGGATTTCAGTTATGGCATTGTTTATAATGACAAAATATTGGAAATCAGCTGAAGGACCATTGGTAGGAGCTCTTGAAACAAATGATGGTAATTGGATGATGGAATCTGCAAGGGCCATTCTCTGGCGCTATCCTAGAATCCATTCTCTGTTGCCTCCTTCTAATGGTTGCTTGGTGTTGACCCCGCTCCCATCTCCAGGGATGGACCCAATTGGTGGAAGCTAATCAGTTCATTGTATTTCCCTGGCCTCAGAACTGTTTCATGTAAAATGAAATCTTGTCCAATCAGAATGAATCTGAGGCTGGGAACAGCTGCAGCCATGAGGACAAAGTTCGCACCTCATGCAGAGGTTACAACTGGCCTCAGCTTGTCCTCCTTACCTTATCCCTGGCTGCTCCCTTCCTTCACTCAGCCTCAGCAAGGTAGGATTGCTTGTGATTGAACGCTCGTTGGTCTCTGCCTTTGCACATGCTGTGCCCTCTGCCCTTCCCTATGATCTACCCAGGGGACTACTGTCATCCTCTGGGACCTTCCTTCCTGGGTGTGGCCACAGTTCTGGGTGCCTTGCCCTTTCTTGCTGCCAGTACATTTCATTTTAATTATCTGTTTATGCCATCTATTATTCTGTGAGTGAGCTCTTTGGAGGACCTGTCTCCCTCAACCTGGGACAGTCAATGCTGTGACATTCTGGAGGAGAGGCACCTCATAGCTCTTTGTGAACAAATAAATGAAGATAGGTTCAGATCCCAGCTAAACCTGTTTTAGCTAAACTGTTCAATTTCTTTGAGATTTCTTTTCTCTGTGGCTTTAAGTTCTTATCTATTCTTTGTCTCTCTGCCCAGTAGCAATTAGCCAGGTTGTAGCAGAGCTAGAGTTTCCAGCCCGGATTGAATTTTGTCACTCCTGGCAGCTCTGGGGAGTCCTCTTTCACTTCACCAAGGATGCGTCTGAGAGTCATAGCAGGTCCAGTGACCTGCTCTTTGTCTGCTCCGACACACACAGTCTGTCATGAAGTGTTCATCCAGTTCACAAAGTTGAAAAAGCTGGGGGGAGTAGAAGAGAGAGAAGAGAATTTGTGAAAATATAGCTGGTCACTTGGGCATCTATCCCATCCAGCAGTCTGCTCCCTCGGTAAGCCCCTTAACCTGGAGACTTGTTCAGGAGCTATTTCCGTGGAGCCATCATTCCTGTTAAATAATTACCAAGCCCAGGAGGAATCTGCCATCTGAACATAAAAGCAGCGAGGCAATCTTTCCAGGAAAGAGGCACAGTGAGGCAACGGTGCACTCCTCATTCATACGGAGAAGCCGGCTGAGCTTTCTCAGGAGCTGACCCCTCACCACCAACCCCCCCCCACCACCACCATCACCACCACCATCACTGCTGGGGCATCATACATGCTCAGGAAAGCCCTGGTTGGCTGGCTGTTGATTGGTTAATGATGCATGAGACAAATGACGAGCCATCAAGCCCATTCATTGCTGGTTTCAGCCTTCAAGGGCAATGATTAGTGGAGGGTGCAGGCTGTTGGGGTTTGGGGAAGATGTGGTATCCAAGGCATTGGACAACAGATTCAGGGCTGCTGCTAGCCTATATAGCGTCTTTGTGTGAATTAGAAAATAATGCTCCCTCTGGGCTGACACAGTCACACATTCAGATGTAAGGCTTGCAAGTTGAAGTTACCTCTATCCAAAGAAAGAGTGCTCATTACTCCAGGTGGGTACAGCCCTATGCCCGGCACCTAGATCTCAGTTCCCTTTTGCCTTCTCAGCCGGGAGCCATTATACAACACAGGAATTATATAACCACACTTGTGGCCCGAAGACATGGTTTTGGGGGGCATTTAAAAGGAGAGGCGAGAGAAAAGTGAATTGATAACTTATTTAGGGTTGTTTTTGTCAAAGTCAGGAACCCCCTATCAGAATGACCTAAGGTTCTTGTTGAGAATGCATATTCCTGGAACACACCTCAGAATAACTAAATTAAACTCTCTAAAGGCTGAGGCTCAGCAATCTGGATTTTAAACCAGAATCCAAGATAATTCTAATACCCGCTAAAGCCTGGGAACTGCGGGTTTAGCAACTGTTCTGTCAGGAACCCTTGGGGTCTGCATGTTTGGGAATCTGGGGCTATCTGACTGGACAGAGCAAAAATAGACCATGCCTTCTCTGACCTCTGCAGTGTCACCTCCTCATGTGTCCTTGAAGTCTTCCTGAAGACTGCTTCTCTGGGGTTTAGAGCTGATGTCATTGTTTTTCCTGGCACTACGGCTTTGCTGTTTCTAAAAAGCACTTTTCAAAGTATCAGCTTTTAGGAGAAAAGCTCTAGGAATCTTGAAACAAAGAGCGGGTACGACTCAGATGTAATAATTCCACACTTGTCCTTCCTCCTCAGCCTCAGGCTCCTTTCCTGCCTCCTGGTCCTGTGGTAGAGAATGCTCCAGGCTGATCCATTTCAAGCAAGTCTCCCGCAGACACTGTGTTTCCATTTTGGTTTTCATCTTATATGAAGGTTAAGTTACATTACCCTAAATTCCCAGGGGCTGATCAGTTTGCTTTGTTGAGCTAGTATTTCTGTCATTTTGAGTACACTTGAAATATGGATATGATTGGCCTATCTGGACACCCTTATTTTATTTAGAGAATTTCACAGGAACTGAATTTTAGCTGAACCCACGTGTACTTACGTGTACCATATATGACAGATACCCACTGCTCTGGGCCACAGGGCAGCGCCTCCCTTGGCAAATGAAGTCATTCATAGACACTTCGCTACTAGACAGAATGTTTGTGTCTCCTCAAAATTTATATGTTAAATCCTAACCCCCAATGTGATGGTATTTGGAAGTGGGGACTTTGGGAGGTGGTTAGGTCATGAAGGTGGAGCCCTCATGAATGGGATTAGTGCCCTTATAAAAGAGACCCCAGAGAGCTCCCTCATCCCTTCCCCGATGTGGGGACACACGAGAAGACAGCCATTCATAAACCAGGAAGCACGCTCTCACCAGACGTGGAATCTGCTGGTGCCTTGATCTTGGGCTTCTGTGAGAACTGTGAGAAATAGATGTTTGTGGTTTAAGCCACCCAGTCTGTGGTGTTTTAATTATAGCAGCCCGAATGAACTAAGACATTCACATTGTTGCCCTTGTGCCAAGCACAGTGCAAGTTGAACCCTTGCCCTGCCTTCACGGAGTTTAATCTAGACCCCTGGTGTCCAACATAGTAGTCACCAGCTGCACTTGCCTATGGAGCACGTGAAATGTCTGATTAGACATGTGCTG
Source organism: Hipposideros armiger (assembly GCF_001890085.2). Lineage (NCBI taxonomy): Eukaryota > Metazoa > Chordata > Mammalia > Chiroptera > Hipposideridae > Hipposideros > Hipposideros armiger. Next base: position 2,300,041 of record NW_017731616.1, read on the forward strand.
TAAGTGTAAAATAGACACCAGATTTCAGAGACTATGCAGGGGGGAAAGTATGTCAAGTATCTCATAACAACTGTTTATATTGATTACATGTTGAAAGCATAATATTTTAGACATATTAGTTAAGTGAAATATATTAAAATGAATTTCACCTGTTTTACTTTTTTAAATGAAGTTGGTAGAAAATTAAAAATTACATATAAAGCTCACATTATATTATTATTGGACAGTGTTATTTTAGAGGCTGGAAAGACAAGTAATTGATGCTCATCAGTCAACATGATTACTGTTGGGAAGGAGAGGGTGAGCTCGGAGCAGTTTGAAAAAGCCCTCACTCAGCCTTGGGAACTAGGGGAAGGCTTCTGGAAGGCGCTGATATTTAATTGAGACCAGAAGCTGAGTAGGAGCAAGGTGCAGCATGAGATGGTGAGGGGTGTTGGAGTTGACAGGGTGTGTGCATTTGGGGAGCTGTAAGCAGTTCGGCGAGGCTGCAGCTCGGTGTGTGGTGTGCGGACCAGGGGAGAAATAGGCTGGAGAGGGAGGGAGGAGTCAGGATGTGGGGAGAGGGCTTGCTTCTTTCTGCCAGGGAGAGCTCTGACCTCTTGGAACTGAAAGTAGAGGTGGTAGAGATGAATGGATATTTGGTTTCTTTCCACCTGGGGTGGGTAGCAGAGTGGGGAGGAGATGCTCAGTAATATTAGGTGTGGCAGAAAAGTGTTTAAATTTTTGCCCCTTTTGCCAAGTGTGGAACCGGTGAGCAGGGCAAGTCTTACCAATGAAATTACATTTATGAAAGTGCTTTGTAAATGGAATGCCCCTGTATAAATATTAGTTTATTTATTATGCTTAATTGGACCTTGACCTTGCTGTCACAATATTGAAATTAAAAATTCTGTCTTTGGGAAAGTTGGAATATTTGCTTTAGATTTTAGCCTATTTTATTTTTACAGGAGGTGATTTTTCAATAACAGCAATCTTAAGGATAATAATCATCATCATCATCTTTTTAAAGCAAAAGCATCCAAAGAGAGAGTAACAGTTCTGACACTGAAGTTTCAGAGTTTTATAGGAATGGTTCAGCCCAGGTTGTAAACAAAGAACATGGTACCGTTTTACCTCCTCATAGGGTGCAGTGCATCCAGTAGTTAAAGCCCAAAGGTTTGCACATAAAAGAATCATCAGAACCTCTGTTCTTGCATAGTGTCCCTTTTTCTTTCATGGCGATTGTGATCAAAATCTCAGCAGAGCAGTAAACTAAACGCTTGGTGTGGGATGTTCAGGAAGTCTCGCTTCTGTATGTGGTTTGGCTTTGCTCTTCACACACAGTGAAATTATTAGCATCTGAGAGCTCACTTATCTGGAAGCAGTTAGTCTGCTTCACCTTGAGTATTCTCTAGGGCTGGGAGACAGGCAGAATTTGTCCAGAACAAACAGTTTCCCACAGATAAATGTCCTTTGACCCCAGAAGGCTCAGAATTAGATTACTTCCTCCTAAGAAAAGTTCTCCAAGAAAACGAGATGATTTTGGACATTTGTTCATTCTTTCATTATTGAGTACCTACTATGTGCCAGAGACTGTACTAGTCACTGAGAATAGATAAATAAAAAAGGAGCCCTTACTTGAATTGAGCTCATGATCACGTTTTATATATATATATATATATATATATATATATATATATATATATATATATATATAATATATAGAGAGATAGAGAGAGAGAGAGAGAGAGAGAGAGAGAGAGAGAGAGAGAGAGAGAGAGAGAGACAGCCAAAAATGTGTGTACATTTAAGAGATAAAGTCTCTTAAAATGTGTATATATATTTTGGCACCCCTGATACATACATATATATATGTATTTATACATATACATATATATATATATAAATCAAATAAGTCAGCTACAATGTAGCTTAATGTTATATATAGTAAAGGTAGGTACACCGAGCTATGAAGGTCTGTGAAGGGAGGGAAGTGTTCAAGTTCTGTCTGATGGTGGAAAGAGCCTTCACCTAGGAGGTGATATTGAAGCTGAGCCTTGAAGCATGAGGAGAAGAAGGTAGTAGAGAAGGTAAGAGGGTATTCTGTGTGGTATGAAAGCCTGTGGCTTGCTTGGGGAGCTGGGGGTTGGTGAGTAAGGCACATGAAAGAGAAAGTGTTGCCATGGGACAGGCAGGTACAGGAAGAACGAGGAAGAACCTGGTATGGCACCCATAGGGGTGTGGACTTCTCCCAGGAGAGTTTGCTGTTGGAGAGTAACAAGATCCAGTCTGTTTCAGAAACAGCCCCAGCTGTGGTATAGCCTAGATTGGGTGAGGAAGGACAGTTTAACAGCCTGGAGTCCGGCGAGTTGGAAAATTACAACTGTCTTCAGTTCCTTTTCTTCTCTCTCTGGAAAATGTCCAGCCAGCCCCCTGGACCACCAGGAAAGGCAGCATTGTCTTAGATCAGAAGAAGCGCTGGCTCCTTCCGTAGGGAGCCCGTGGGGCATATGTCATGGGGATTCAGACGAATCACCACTTGCCTGCTTATGATGGATTTCCTCCCTGGCCCACACTCCTGGTTTAGAAAGAGCCTTAGTCACCAAGTGAGGATGGCTTAGTGAATCCCAGCAACCGGCCCACTATGGCGGGGGTTGGCTGGCTTGTGGTTTAAGGGCTCAGCTCTCGCCTGGAGCCTGGGTCTCCAGGGCTGGCTGGGAGGCCGGACTCTCCACTGTGCAGTGCTGGGCCTGCAGGACCACTATAGAGTGGCAGGAACCTGGGTGAAATGTGAAATTTCCGTTGGCCACCTGCCACTGTTCCCACTGCAAGCTGACACTCCACCCTAAGGCAGGATGCCCTGCCCTACGGAGCGGTTAGATGTGATAAATACATTTGTTTTTGAATTAGAACCTTTCCTGGCACTGGGGGGAAATGTATCTGCAGCCAGCCTGGCCTCACTGCTCCTCATGCCTCCTCGCAGCCTGCTCTCTGGCACAGCCCGGAGCGCTGGTGAATGATTACACTGGCTTGCTTGAGCCGCCCATACCACCAAGGACAAGGCGCTGAGATGAAGGTCCCTCCAGAGTTTATCAACATCAAAGGTACCCTAATCACACCACTCCAGTAATCAAACCAAGCCTGGCCCTGCCCTTTATCTCCCTTATTATGGCAATATGCTCTGTTTATCTCAACGCTATCTGTGGCAGGAGGTCAGATCACCCTGAGGTGCCATGCGGATGGAGGCTGGGTGCTTACCCAGGTGGCGAAGCAGCATTTATTTCACTTTCACCTGCTTATGAAAGTTGAGCAATTTTTTTAATGCCCCCAAGGCTTCTATGAACTCCAAGCCCCAGGTGCAGCGCTGGTAATAGGACTGCCCTTGGCAGGAGCACGCTGGCCGGGAGAGATAGGGCCGGGCTCTCCGGCCGCCCCTCAGGCAGCTGGGCCCTGCACTGTGAACATCCTTGTGCGGCCCGCCCGCGGACAGATACCTGCTGGGCACCTATATGTGGCAAACACTGGGCTTCTTGTATGAGCAAGAAACTGTGGTTTTCGTTTAAGCTGCACTGCATAGTAATAGCTAACCAGGAATGTTTGGATAGCCAATTCTCTTTGGTTGATTTTTAGCTAATTTATTAAGAGGGAGAAATTAAGTTATTGAAAATCATTTGCTCTTTATTGTCCCAAGCTGGTAAGATATGTTATCCTCTGATAAAAAAACAAAACCGAAAAGTCTGTCCTTAGTTTTATAAGTCACGGGTGTTCTGTTTAAGTTTAATGTACAGAGGGTCTGAGGGCCACAGATTTGCTGAATCAACAAACAGTATGACATGGCAATTAAGAACATTCAGTCTGAAGACACAGCCACTAGGTCAGACCCTCCCAATGCTGTGTGATTCTGGGCATGTTACTCTACCTTCTCTAAGTTCAGTTGCTTCATCTGTAAAAGGGAGACATAAATATTACCTACCCCATAAGGCCATTGTGAGGATTAAAAGGAAACCCAGGTAAAGGTACTGAATAAATATTCAGTAATATTATTAAGTGCCTACGCTGTGCCAGGTGTCGATGAGAAGAATACATCCATATCTACAGGACTTCCAAGTCTAATAGGGGAGGCAAATACTGACACATTTACTAAGCATGGAAATACAGGCATGTAAAAAGTGCACGAATACTCAGGATTATTCATTGGGCAATCAGGGAAAACGTCACAGAGGAGGCAACCTCTCAATGAACACTGACATATGACAGGCAGTCAAAGATAGGGAAGAACATTTTGGATAACAGCAGCTTGTATGAAGAGAGTCAGGAAAGAGTATGACCCAATCAGAGAACCATAGAAGTTATTAAAAGATTATGTTTTTAAAAGAATAAAACTGTGACTCTCATAAAATTATAAACTCAGCATAAACTGTCAAAAGTTTTATTTAACTCATTAAATAATGAGAAAACCAGTAAGATGTTACACATGGTTCAAAGGAGAATTCAAAGAACTCTCATATGTGAGTGATCAGAAATGTTAAAAAGAATTTACAAATAGATGCAAAGCTGGCCAGTATCCACAGGGCAATAATCTACTGCATCTCCAGGAACGCAATTTGCACTTGTATGGCCAAGAATCATTTGCCTCACTTTCACTACTGCACAACTTAAAGAAATAAAATATAAAATAGTCTACAACTTATAGCAATAAAAGAGCTCAAAGGCAAAGAAAGACGAAGATAACCCTGTAGGGTGTACTGGACAGAATACCCAGTAATTTTTTCTTTTTTTTTTTTTTTTTTTTGGCCCATTTCAAAAAATTTCACAATTTTCCCTGATGGAGTGGGTTAGTTTTATTGGGAACCAGAGGGAAGGGTGGAGAACGGATGAGAGGGAGATGAGGCCTAGTGTAGGCAGGGACCAAATCACAAAGAGCCTGGGCCATCACGCTGGGGAGTCTGAATTCTACTCTACAGCCACAGTGTCAGAGACAGATTGTGGAAGACTAAGGCTGGAAGACGAGACTCAGGGAAGTGAGGAGGTCCTGAACCAAGGCGGTGGGAACAGAGACGGAGGCAGGGATTGAACTGGATATGAAATAAAGGGACATCTGGGGGTGACTCAGATTTCAGGAGGACAGAGGATGTGACGAAGTCATCTGAAGAGGCTCTGAGGGAAAAGCTTTTCTGTATGGATATCCAAGGGCGATGTTTTCTTGGGAGACCTTGATTATGTCAGCTGGAAATGTGAATCTTTGACTCTGACTTGACTTCTTGTTTAAAGAGGAGAAACTTTCATACAGATAGCTTTATTGGGAGAGAATGCACACCTTCATTTTTCTCTCTTGTTCGAAATACTCTGATTCACAAGACATAGTTTAGAAAAGTCTTGTGAATCAATTTCTCTCCCTAACCCATTTGAATCCCTTGATTCTGTCAAGGGATGTTCATTTTGCTGATTTCTCTTGGAATACCCCTGTACTATACCATCCTACCGCCATCCATTCTCCTCCCTTCTCACCCTGCCCCAGGGGAAGCCTGACTTTTCTGATTTGCCTCCCTTATCCTCCGCCTTCTGGTTGGGTTTGGTGCCTGGAGAATGGGATGAGAAAGAGGTCGGAGCATTTATTTTTCTAGCCTCCTTCCTGCTTTGGTGCAATCCTGGCACTGCTGTGTCTCTCTATGGCAAAAGCCATTCCCGGGCTTCAGCTCTCAACCAAGGTCTCCAATACCTTCTCTTCCCTTTGCCTCTCCAAGCCTAAGAGTGTGTTGTGGGTTAAATTATATGCCCCCACCCTCAAATTCCTACTTTGAAGTCCTAACCCTCAATACCTCAGAATGTGATATTACTTGGAATAGGGTCATTCCAGATACAATTAGTTAAGATGAGGTCATACTGGAGTAGGGCCCCTAATCCAATATGGCTGGTATCCTTATAAAAACGGAAAATTTGAACACAGACATGTACATAGGGAGAGTGCCATGGGAAGATTGGACTAATGTTGCCACAAGCCAAGGAACTACTAGAATCTAGGAGAGAGACCTGCAACAGATTCTTTACTCGAGCCTTTAAAGGGAGCATGTCCCTGCTAACACCTTGATCTCAGACTTCTGGGCTCCAGAACGTGAGAGAATAAATTGCTATTGTGTAAGCTATCCAATTTGGGGTACATTTTTGTGGCAGTCCAGCAAATGGTTACAGGTTGGTAGCAGCTTTCTGCTGTTGCTAGTTCCCTAACCCTACCCACACCTCAAGTCAAACAAACAAAAACAAACAAACAAACAAACACACAAACATAGTCCCTTCACTAAAAAGTCTCTTCAGAACTCCCAGTTGAGTGTCTTGTCTGTTCCCAGCCAGGGCAATCACTATGGATTCACTATTGTGCAATAGGTGTTACTTCCCTTTCCCGCCTTGTCTTCTCTCATGAAAAAACGTTGTGTTCCTGGTCTTTCTATGCCCTTCAGAGTTGTTTTGTATTGGAATTGTTGTGTATGGCCAACGTGGGAGTATTATTGTGGAAAGCAATTTGCATTTTCTTAGCCCGCTCCTTCTGTAAATGGCCGTGTGCCAGAGGAAAAGGTGGTAGCAGGAAATGTGCAGTGTTGCTGGTGTTTAACATGGCAGTCAAACTCTTGAATGTTACTGCCTACAGTCTGGGGACTTGCTTGGCATTCGTCATGTTTCCTTCTTCATATTGAGATCACATCCCTGTAGGGGTCTTCACCTTAAACTTCAGGAAAAACAATATTAGACCAAAATAGACACATTTGTTTGTGTCAAGCCCTAGTGTAATAGAAGGGCTTGCTGTGCGCTGTGAAGTGCTACGTGTACCCCGTCTGCCCCTGCAAGTGGAAACACAAATATCTCTTTATCCCAGCAGCCCTTTCCTCTCTTCATGCGAATCTCTGAACAAAGGTTAGCCTGTATTCTTTGGCTGGGTTTCCAGATTTCTCCTCTTACCAGCACAATGAAAAGATCTCTTCTTAGCCTAGTAATCTTATTTATTTTCTCCAGTCAAGACAAGACACATCCCCCGTTATTATCAGGGGCGATAATGTGACACTTAAGCAAGGTCATACAGATGGCAGATGTCTGTACTGTTAACTTTCTCAGACTTAAAATACCAGCATCTGTTCTTTTAAATGTGAGAGGCACTCATGTATTTAACAGCCTGTTTGATTTATCCCATCCTGGAACTTCCTTTCCACAGAATGTTGAACCAAACAGGTGAATCTCTGGTGGTCTGAGAATCATCACAGCAGCACAATAATGACGTTTATAATAACAAACTTCTTTCATATTGTGACTAAATCTTTTCCAGTAGTTTTCAAAGGAGTTCTATTCATAAAAATTCTCTGGCCTAGTAAAGTAGCATTGATCATGCCCCAATTTATCAAACACGTTTTTCCTGGCTGAGATGTTCCCCGACATATAGATAGTAAACAGGTAAATATTTTTTATTTTAATATTTTCACTTTTTATTCATGGCAGGTGATTCTGGCTTTCCATTTAGGGGAGTGTTAGAAAACTGCTTTTAGAGAAGCACAGGTGATGTGTAGGTTTGACAAATATTTCTAAAGGTGGAATGACCAAAAAGTGTAGGAAATCCTAGTCTTTGAACATGCAAATAATTCCTCACTAAGCAAATAGTTCCAGTTCCCCATAAAGATTTTAGTGCAATCCAAATACAAAAAGTGAAATAGAAAGAAAAATGAGAGGCCTTCCCTTTGGCCCGCCCTAATGGATCTTGTGGTCTGAACACGTGGGGCGGTTCTCTTGGTGGGAACTGGCTGATCTCAGCATCTTGCAGGTGTGTTTAGAGACCCACCCACCCTCTGCTCAGGGGCACCATCAGGAGAGGGCCTGGGGAAGGGCTTACTTGGTATGTGAAAACAACACCTCTTCAGGAAGCTGAGGCTGTGCCCCCAAATGAGCCTGACCTCTTGTGCACTTCGGGTGGAGAGAAAACGGGGCCACACCAGGCTCTCATAGCACCATCACATTCACATGGTGTATTAGTTTGCTAGGGCTGCTGTTACAAATCACCACAGACTTGGTGGCTTCAAAACAACAGATATTTATTCTCTCACAGTTCTGGAGGCCAGAAGTCTGAAATCCAGGTGTTGGTGGGATTGATTCCTTCTGAGAGCTCTGAGGGGGAAACCACCCCATGCCTCTCTCCTAGCTCCTGGCGCTTGCCAGCAATCCTTGGTGTTCCTTGGCCTGTGGTTGCGCTGCTCCAATCTCCATCTTCGCCTTCACGTGGCCTCCTCTGTGTCTGTGGAAAATTCCCATTTCTTGTAAAGACAGCAATCATAGGATTAGGACCCACCCTAATCCAGTGCAATCTCATTTTAGCTTGATTATATCTGCAAAGACTCTATTTCCAAATAAGGTCACAATCAGATACCCGGGTTAAGACTTCAATGTATCTTTCTGCGGGACACAGTTCTATCCAGTACCTAAGGTAACTAGAAGTCACAGCATTTTAGAATTAAAGAATGATGCTCAGGGATTCTAGACATGGCCAAGAATCAAATGCAGGCTCTCCATCTGCCTGTGTCAGGGCTGATTGGTCAGCTTCCTTATCAGCAGGGCAAGAGGGTAAAGCAGTGCCCACCCGGGAGTCTGTGTGAAGATTAAGTGAGAGAATCTGTGGGAAACGCAGCTCCTGGCACAGAGCAAGCCCCAATAAATGTTGCGTAACTTTATATTGCCTTCGTGTATGGCCTGTCAGCCTCCCATAAACTAGCAAGTGCCACAAACCGTTCCTGGACAATAAAAAAGTGACACTTTCATTTTGGTCTGGAAAATATAAGGAAGCTTTGGGGATCAAGAAAAAGTGCTTGGTTATATTTTGATTCGAAAGAATGACCCTTTTGATGATTATATAAAACTCTGGTTTCTTGTATAAACTGTCAGAATAATATATTTGAACAAGGCTTCTCAATTTTCAAGTGTTTTCATTTGATTCTCACATAAGTCCTGAGAAACTGGCAGGGTATGTATAGATAATCCATTTGATAGATAAGGAAATGGAGACAAGGGTTAAGAGACTTGCTTTAGCTCAGTCAGTGCAGCAGAGACGGCTGGCTGCCCACCCAACTTGTGTTCTCTCTTTTTCCTTGGTAACGAGACCCCTGTGTTGTTGAGATAACGAGATGTCCAGCTAAAAAAGAATGTTCCCCGACTCTGGCTAACAGGGCTGGCTAGTGATGTGTAAGCAGTACTTGGGAATGGGGAGAGCTTCCAAGACAACCCTTTAAAGGAGGCTAGTTCATCTGGCAGGGGCCCTTTTGCAACCAACCACCAACCCACCACTGCCACCAGGGTGTGTGTGTGTGTGTGCTTTTTCATCTAAACTTAGGGCTGGTTGGTTAACAGTTGCAGCCCCTCATTAGGAATCCACACCCCAGGGCATGGTAGGTATATTTGGAGGGTCCTGGTCAGGCATCCACTCTACATAGGTGGCAGAAGACTACCTACCACCTGCATCTTGACTAGATTATTAGCCTGTTAATTGTCACAAGAATTTTCATGGATGAAGTGTGAATTAGCTAGAAATATTATAAAGGCACCTGTACCCTGGCATTAATGGGGTACATATTAGAGTGAGCTCAGCAGCCTCACCCCCTTTGGAGAGGCGCTAGGACAAGGGCTTTGTTGAGGTTTGTATCCTGACATGTACTGAAGGATTCAACCACTAACGCAACGGAAACATGAACTGATTCTGGGGCTGGAGTGCCGTCACTTCTTCTTTCCCCGAGTGAACTTTCCATGCAGAAGTGTTGTCAGTTGCTACTTGTCTGAGCTTATATGAACAGGTGGTATGACATTTTTGTGCCTGCTTATTTGTAAATGTTGGTATGTATGGCAGAATTCTGAATGAGACTTGCCTTCATTCTCACACACTTTCTCACAGGGAGGTAGTTGGGGAGAGGAAATATGGCTCTCATATGCCTCTAACCAGTGGAATCACCACCAGAACCTGACGAAGGTGGATGGCCTAACAGGCTTAGGTCAATAACTTAGCAACCATGTTTGAATGAGTGACGGTCCCACTGGTTGTGGTTACTTGAGAAGGTGGAGTCACTGGCCCAAGCAGTGCCAATCAGGTCCTTTCTCCTGTGACTTTGGAATTCGCACTGAAAAATACTGGTGTCAGGCTCTGCTTATTGCTAACATCGAGGAAATGTAAACCCTGGCATAGCGTGGATGGATAAGGAAGAAAGGAGATCTGCCAAGAGAAAAAGAGGCGGGGCACATATGTACAGAGGCAGAGATAAAAGACCACGTGGCCCCACAGACTAATCTTGCCCAGAGGTTCCAGGATATACCTCTGTGTCTTTATAATAAATTATTCCTTATTATTGCTTAAGTGAGTTTGAAGTGCTTTCTGTTACTTTAACTAAAAGAACGTTGATGTAATTCAATATCACTCCGGAATGTATATAAATACCTTCTTAAAAGGTTTGTATATCTGTAGACTCTATTAATATCCATTCCTCCCCACCCCATTAACATACACCTTGATAAAACACACACACACACACACACACACACACACACACACACACACACACACACACACTGCACTTGTATTCTGAGCTCAGCTACCAGATTGGAACTTCCCACATGCTTAGATGTCTTAGCAGCACATTTATTTCTCAGACTCCATAATACATTTGACTAGGTTTTAGGCAGCCTGAACAAATCAATAAACAGAAAAAATATTGCTAAACTTTTCTTTGAGGTGAACCGCCCTTCTTATAAGTAAGTTAAGTTCAAGGATGAGTTTGCAGCGGACCTCACAGCACACCTCTTGGGCTGATTCCAGTCCTTTACTGCACAAAGCACAAGAAAAAGAGTCACGTGTTAAGAATGGTTCCCTTCATTTAGTCACTCCTCATTCCACAGGCATTTCTCGAGCCTACCACATGCTCTGCACTGAGCCAGATACCATGAATCCAAAGGTGAGTAATATTCAGTCCCCATGTTAATCATACCTGTGGCAATTTCTTGAATCTAAAGTGCTACCTTCTTATATAGCACTTTATATATTGTCTGTTATATATTGTCTGGTTTCCCAATTTTTTTCCATAGCACTGTTACAGATTCTGTATCTCCAGGTTCTTATTCTTTCACTCTTTCTTTCTGTAAGTTTTATTTTATTTTATTTTTGGCCTGTCTAAAGTTGGGGAGTGATAACTCTCTCTTAGAATTTTTTTCCCAAATGTCACCCAGCAGGAAGTGGTGTTACCTTGAACAGACCAGATAACACTTACCTAGGGACCTGGCTGTTCCCTCTGCTGGGAAAGCTCATCTCCTCACCGCCTTTAAGTCTTTGTGCCAACATTACCTTCTCCTGACCACCCTGCCTCAGCACTCCTGACCACCCTTACCTTGTATTTTGTCTTTCTCCCACAGCACTTCTCGCCTTCAAACATGCTGCAGAATTTACTCATTTTTAAAAATGCTTGTTGCTAGAGTGTAAGCTCCCTAAGTTCATGGGCCTTTGTTTTGCTCATGCTATATCCCAAGAGGCTAGCACAGTGTCTGGCATAGAGTAGGCCCATGATGACTGTCTGCCAAGTGCATGGGTGAATGGTGATGTGGGGCAAGTCTGTTTGGGTGAGAACAAAAGGTAAACTATCGGAATTCACTTGCAGTCAGGTGTTCAGCTCTAAACTCACTCAGGTGACCCTAACAAAAGTAGTGCTAAGATTAGAGAGCACAGAGGTTAGTGGGAGCTAGTTTTGTCAAGTTAAATGAAGTAAAGACTGCAGGTACCAAAAACAGCACCCACGGGCAGAAAATATGCATACCTGTGACATGTTTTATGAGAGAATAAATTGATGGAGAGTATTTCTGATTGTATATTATATTAGGGTATGTACTTAATCATCTAATATTTAAGGTCCTGATTTTCTTTCCTCTTGATGTAATTAGCTATTAGGTTTATGTTAAGAATTACTGCTGTTAAAAGGACAGCATTTAGGGCCAGCCAAGCGGTGCACTGGTTAGGAGTAGGCTTGGGACGCCAGCTCTGAGCAACAGGGCCTCAGTTCGGATCACATGCAGTCCAGTGACGCTGCGTCCTCTACAGCTAAGATGGTGAACAACAGCTCAACCTGGAGCTGGGCTGCCATGAGTCGCCGGGTGACGGTGTAGGCTGAGTGGGGCTGGTCGGCAGCGGCGTGAGTTTTTGTTTGCTGCTGTGAGTGGACGTCCAATGGCTGGCGAGCGACTGCCTTACCCGGGAAGAGTACAATGATAATACTAACATGGGCCAGTGAAACGACGTCCTCCACAACTAGACTGAAGAACAAAAGGACAGCAACTTGTCTGTTCCCCTTCCTGGATTCCCCAATTAAAAAAATTTAAAGGGGCCGGCCGAGTGGCGCGATGGTTAAGAACTCTCTTGGGACGCCAGAGGGCCCCGGTTCGGATCCCACATATGAGGGCCAGTGACACTGCCCTCTACAGCTAAGATGCTGAACAACAGCTCAACCTGGAGCTGGGCTGCCATGAGTCGCCGGGGACGGTGTGGACTGCAGTCCCTGTGGCAGTGGATTGCCATGGGCTACCGTGTGTAGCCAGCAGCCAGCGTGAGCGGCCAGCAGCCGCAGTGAGTGGCCGTCCAGAAGCCGGTGACTGATCTGCCTTGCCCAGGAAGAGCGCAATGATGGTGCCAACTTGGGCCAGTGAAGCAACATCCTCCACAACTAGATTGAAGAACAAAATGACAGCAACTTGTCTGTTCCCCTTCCCCCAATTCCCCAGCACTGTTCCCATCCCCCCAGTTCCCCAATAAAAATCTTTAAAAAAAAAATTTTTTTTTAAAAGAACAGCATTTAGGGCTGGCCGAGTGGCTCAGTTGGTTAAGAGCTCGCTCAAGAGTTTGAGCTCTGAGCAACAGCGGTTCGAGTCCAGCCCGAGCTGAGCAGCTGCTGAGCTGCCAATAGGTAGCAGGATGGCTCAGCTAAAAAAAAAATAAATAAAATAAAAAAATAAATAAATAAATAAATAAAAAGAACAGCATTTAAAAAGAAAAGACAAGTTGGGCCACAATGGCGAGAACACGGAAGATTAGGTTGTGATGTGGACACGAGATACTTACTGAACACCTGTCCTGGGCAGCATGAGAGAGTGAAGGGCGCTAATTCTGAGTTGGGGGGTGAGGTCAAGTTTTGGCTGGGGCTCTTCCTCAGAGTCCTTGGATAAATATTTTAATCTCGTTCGGGCTTGTCTAGATCATCTGTAAAGAAGGGGATTAGACCAGATAAACTTTAAGGTGGCTACTAGCCCCTTGGTGCTGTGATGTAGTGATGTTCTGGGCATTGTGCTGTACTCTGTGGGCGACAGAGAATGGAGACAATCCTAAACCCTCTTGGGGTCAATGTTCAACTGGTGAAATACGCATCAAATCTTACAAAAGTTTACAAAGAAGCAAAATACTACAGGGAAGCTTTCACTTTCTTGAATGATTATTGGGTTAACAATGCATCAGGAAGTGTAAGACAATTTTAAATTGGAAACTGAGAGGTTGATCATCTCAGTAAAGAAAGACCATCTAAAATAATAAGGTAAAGTAAGGATACCAGAATATCCCCTCTGGCCATGGACTGCATGTTTATATTCTATCAAATTCATATTGAAATCCTAATCCCAGTGTGATGGTGTTAGGATGCAGGACCACTGGGAGGTGATTAGGTCATGAGGGGGAGCCCTTGTGAATGGAACTTGCGTCCTTATAAGGGGCTCCAGAGAGCTCCCCCACTCTCTGTCCCTCTATGTGAGGACACAACAAGAAGTCTGCGACCTGGAAGAGGGCCCTCCCTCACCAGAGGCCAACCGTGCTGGCACTCTATCTCAGACTTCAGCCCCCAGAGCTGTGAGAAATAATTCTCTATTGTTTATGAGCCACCCAGCCTGTGGCACTTTGTTACAGCAGCCTTAATGGACTAAGATGCCTCCTCAGTTATAGACCTTAGTTTTCCATCCTTCTATATTCCTAAAGATAACCACGTAGAACTTTGTTTGTTTGCTCCGCCCCCTCCACCTCCCAAATTACCACGTTTAACTGTTTAAACTAAAGCATCAACCATTTGATGGGAAATCTGGATTTCACATAGAAGATGAAAATTATATAATAAGGGGAGAATTAGGTCACAGGGCATTAGACAACGACCCCCTACCCCACACCACACATACACTCCAGAGTGTCAAGGCCACCTTTTAGTAGAACTCATCTGAACAATGAGTATATTGTGTGCCCACCCCACTTGGTTATTATTATGAATATTATCTTTAACACAACAGGCAATTTAATTTAATTCTGTTTATGATAATTTAACAATTTACCCCCCAAATTTTAATAAACAGAGCTCTCCCCGAGCCCCAATCTTGCATGAGGAAATGAGACCGCACATCCTGGCAGACCCAAGGTTAGACTCTTCACCCCAATGGGCTCCATGGACTATAGGCAAGCAGATTTCTGCAGAGCAAATGTGAAATCTAGAGAGTGGGAAATGGCTTTTGGTTAAACATGGCAGGCTAAAAACTTTCTCTTCCAAAACTCCAACTAAAAATTCTAGTAAAAGAATAAAAAGCGTATACATACACAAAAACAGATGCCCTGGAAGGGGAGCTGCACAGCCTATAAATGGCTACACGGTTTTGGCAGATGGAAAGCAGATGGAGAGGTGGTGACTTGTTTAGCCTACAGTGGGCCATTCTAAAGGGGGAATGAACTGTGCCTCCCGCCTACTACCCAGCAGAGAAGCTGAGACTCTGTGGTACTAGGTGCTGCAGGCGACAGGGAGGGGTTGAGAAACTGAATACAGGGGGTTGCTTGGGTCTGGGATTAGATTCCCAAGTGTCTTCCTCTACACGTGCAAATGGACTCTTCCTCTTCCAGTCCTTCCTCTGCTGCCTGCTTGCCTAAGGCTGCAAGTTTTGCTCTGGAGGTGCTAAACCAAAAATACTCTGAATATAGCCACATTGTGCACAGAGGAGGGCAGGAGTGAGGTCTGGGGCTAATGGGGGGGGGGGAGGAGGCAGAAAGCAGGAGTCAGCACGTTGAATGGTGGTAATTCTGCCACCAAGCCCCTGACAGCCAGGCATCATCATTCTGTCTAGCAGAAGTGTGGGGGTCCTGCCCTGGGGGGACTGAATAGCTGCAGAGAAAAGACCTGCAGAGAATGCCATTTGGGTCCCACCCTGAAAATGCTGGCTCACTACCCGCCCCTGTCAGGGAAATTCACCAGCAGATAAGCCCTGTCCACACACCACAAAATAAACCCGCAAATCAGATTTGCGGATCTTAGTCCTCAATATGAATGGACATCCAGGACATCACCTGATTGTAGAGGAAAGCCTCCAAGATGAAAGAGACCAGAATCATTCAGGCAGGGAAAAAAGATTTGGGAGGAAAGGGAAATAATGCAGGGGAACAGAATAAAACTTTGCGCGCGCGCGGGCACACACACACACACACACACACACACACACACACAGAAAACCATATATTTAATATTCCTAGGGAGATATGAGGAAGTGCCGCACTCATTAATCAAAAGCAGGGTACTTTAATGCAGGAATGATCAAAGAACAAGAAAGAAGAGTTCTTAGAAGTTCAAAGTAGAAGAGCTAAAAAAGAGAATTTGGCAGTTTCTTCCAGAAAGATGAACAAAAAGATAGGGGTTGTCAATAGGGAAGAAATGGTAAGAAAAGTAAAGGGTTGGCCCAGGAGGGCCAACAGTCACCTAATAGGAATTCCAGAAAGAGAGAATAAAGAAAATGAAAGTGAAAGAATTGGCAAAGAAATAATATCAGAAAATGTCCCTGTGAATTTGAAGAGATCCATACCAGGTTACACCACTGTGATATTTCAGAAACCATGAATAAAGAGAAGACCCTAAACATTTCCCCAAAGGAATAAAACAGGTTCTGTTCAAAGGAGCAGGAGTTGGAGTGGCACAGGACTTCTCAATAGTAACACTGGATGCCAGGAGACAAAGGAAATCAAGCTATAGTTCACTTCTGTCCTCAGCAGTAACCACATCTAGTCACGTAAACATGCACTATTGATCTAACCAAAAATTACAATTTATCTATATTGGGAGAAGAGGGGGAAGCAAAACAGGGAAGATGATGTAAGAGTCTTCTAACATAATAAGAAACCAGTAAGTGATCTCTCAAGTGAATACATCTGTAAGTTTATTATTTCAAAATCTAGAGGAAAAATATAAGAAAGAGCAGAAGGGTGGGGGCGGGGAGCAGGAGGCCATCTTTTTCATTATAAGGCTTGTGTTATTGGACTTTCTAATCTACTTGCCTGCTCTAGATGGTAAAATCCATGGGAGGGCGTTGAAAGAGATCCTATTTCATTTTCTCCATTCCCAGATCTGGTTCTCAGGGGAGGCAGCCTGACCCTGGCTATCTCATAACCCTTTCAGTGTTAGGGGATCTGGGTTCCCCTTGGTACAGGGGCTGGTCTCATGAAATAGTGTCGTTACATAATATGGGAGAAAAAGAAGTCTCCAATATGGCTTTGTGCCTGAGCTCACATGGGCAGATAAAATACACGCACATTGTTCTTTGTTTTCAGGGCGATATTTATGCAAAGTTCTTTTTCTTCTTGGTGTTTTTTATCTTTTGGCCCAGGGTTAAGGACAGAATGGACTCAGGTGGTGAGTAATGGCTGAGTCCCATTGTTCCTCCTCCTGGTGACCCCACCCTGAGCCTGAAACCCAGCAGTAACTTCATGAGCTCGTCTACTGTTCAATGGGGGTAAAGCCAGTCTTACCTTTGATATCCTACAGGTTGTAAAACTTTTCTTCCTTGGCATTAACATGAATTTGTGTTTGCAAAAATCAACACAGGATAATTATTTCACAGCTTGGAAGTTAAATACAATGGAAATAAATCCTTGAAAAAGTTGGGGTGAGAGGAGAAAACAAGATTAGGCAACAGACTAGTATAGATCTTCATACCTTTAGGCAATTTTTATTCTAGGTACTGAGAGCCCCCGGCCTCAGATTTTAATAGACCCCTAAGAAGCGCTATTGCTTAGGGAAAAGAAATAATTAAAATATATGCTGTAGATCCTTATCTCTTTGGGGTTTGTGTTCTCACAACTAGGGGTGTCTCTCTCCTATAAATCACAAATTCCTGGAGTACTTTACAAAGGAGCCACTTCCCTGGGCCTTTTATTTGGCGGGGAGGGCTGTATGGGCAGCAGTGTGCACACTCATGGGAGGAGAGGAGGATGCTGCCTGCAGTGGCTGTCAAAGATCAGTGACCCTCAGGAGCCAGCAATTAGTCTGCAGACCTCCTGGTAAGTCAGTGGGCGGGGCCCTTGGCCAGGATGCAGTGCTGCCTTCTTCTCCCTTCAGGGCTTGAGGTCCATTTTCCCCTTATCAGGCGAAGGAGCCCACACAAGTGAGTGCCCTGAACTGCACTGCTCAGAAATGGCCAGGCTGTACTGTGCGGGCTCCATTTCCATCTCTCTCTCTCTCTCTCTCTCTCTCTCTCTCTCTCTCTCTCTCTCTCCTTCCCTCCCTCCCTCCCTCTCTCTACCTCCTTTTCCTATAGGATCTGATGAACTTTTCAGCTAAGTGGTAAATCCTTTGGGCAAAATAGATGACTGTGTGCTCCTTTGGGGCTGAGGGAGGTGGGGGGTTTATATTTCCTAAATTGTCTTATTTACAATCCTCCTCGTTGACTTAAAAGAGAAAAACACCAGGCCTGTCCTCGGTAAGATCCTTGCTGAGTTTAATCAAGTGCACACCAGCCTAGCTCAGCCTCAAACTAGGGTGTGTGGAAGCAGAGCTCCTGGGTGAAAATCACATTTATCTGATTAAGAACACTCATTAACATTTGAAAAGCAAATCCATGTCTCTGCTCTGCTTCTGCTGGTCTGATTTCAAGGAGCTTGTCTAGGCCCTGGTTTTCTCTTCCAGAAGATTCTTCTCATGATACCTGCCAATAAAGTCAATTTCTCGCATCTCTTATACAACCCATTGACAGTCTAGAAGATTCTAGAAAGTGCTGATAATTTTGCAGTGTTTACCATAAACACAAGGCCTATCCTTTTCAGCAGCTGCCCAGCTGGAGGGGGTTTGGGAGGAAGTTTCAACATGTTTACCCCAAGTTACCAACCACCCTCCATCTCTGGGGCTTTCAAGACTTTTCAGTAGTAACCTCAGCTTCTGATGTCATGGAGGGTACTTAACAGGCCCCTCCCATAGAGGAAGTTTGCTTCCTTAAGAAAAAAGGGAAAGCAACATGCCACTCTCTTGCCTGAGGGGAAAAGAAACATTCAGTTGCTGTTTGTGTAAAACGGTGTGGTATTTAAAAAGAAATCTTACAGTGTTATGTTGCATTCCTACAGTATTGTCCACAGAATGCAAAATTTTCATTGTTCTCTACTTCACTGCAAGGAAACCAAAAACAAGAGAAGTTCAGTTCCATTCAGTTCATGTGACAGTGTTTCTTACACATAATTGGCCTCAGGATAACCTGGGGAACGGCTATAACATAGGTTACCAGGTGCCCAGGCATCCTGATTCCATGGGGCCACATTTTCAGAAACCATGACCCTTAGACTTGTGACTTTAAGCCCATTTCCCATCTTTCAGGGATCACTGCCCTTCATTGTGTGATGTCCATTGTGTTGAGAACTATTGTTTCATGTATTTTGTCTGGTTTTCTAGTTGTTTTGGGTAGGAAAATAAATCCAGTTTTTGTTCCTCTGCCTTGGTCCACAGTGGAAGTCTCCAGGCTAGGTGATGTTGACAGGTTTATTTAACATTATGATTCCAGATCTCCAGCATCACCTTCTTCAGGTGATTTGGAACAGAGTTTGGTATCTTATGGACAGGTTTTAGCATTCTGCTTGGGCTGAAGAAATACCATGAAATTCCCTATCCCACTGATGCCCAATATTTCACCATTAGCCAGCCATTTCTTTGGATAAAGCATTCCTCTTCTAAGCATCTCTTTCATAACCAAATATTGATGAGGAGAATAATATGTTAAGTCCTTAAAGTCCTAGTGTTAATTTGTTATTTTTTTTCTCTTTTGAATAACAGGAATAAGTGAGATCCCTAATGTCAGAAAACAGGGTGTAGAAGGTGGGGAAAAGATACAGAAATGGAGTTACCTATGAGTCAGCTTTATTTGCAGGTTGGATGCCAACTAGATTAAAACATTGAGACTACCACAGAGAGACGATTTCATGCAGAAAGAGTGTAGCTCAGTTCTCTGACCCAAGGATCAAGTCACCTTAATTAAGTTCTAGAATTTTGCTGTTACCTAAGTGTGCTGCCTTGGACAAATCACATACCCCTCTGGGCACAGAAGGGTTATCTATGAAGCAGGGTGGATAACTGCCTTCCTCCATGACAGAGGCCACACAGAGATAGGTGGAAATGCTTTGGGTTCTTTAGAGGCGAGATGCAGGCAAATATTATGTGTAGGATGCATTGTCAGTTTTTTGCCTATGATTGGAACATAGCTGCAGACCTAACATCGATGGTCACCCCTCTGTCAATGGATAAAATGTCATCTTGGCCACAAGATTAAGACCTCATTTAGTGATCTCAGTATTTTGGCCAGTTTTTGGTTTCAGAGGGGAGTGGTGTCTTCTGCATTCCTGTGGGCTTCTTTCTAAAAATAAAGCTGAAACACATTCTCAGATTCTTCATATTGGTTTGTTTTTTAAACAGATAAAATGGAGGTGGATGGCTCCAGAGACCTTTGCTACACAAAAAAAATATCATAGATTTGTACCCCTAAAGAAGTCACTAAGCATTGATATGGACCTCAAAGGATGGGGGCAGGAGCTAAAAATTCTATGTGGAGTGGGGCATGGAAGGTAGTCCTGAGACCCTGGTTTTAAGTACCCTCCATGGGCAGTGATCCTGTCTACTATTGGGACTTGATGAGGTGAAGTCAGAGAGAAAGCAATGGACTCTTGCCCCTAAGAAATATTGGGTTGTGGGAAAAGTCATGATGTATTTTGTCTATGGTTTTCAAAGGTCATTTATTTATATAAAGAACAAAGATTAATCAATGATATATAGCCCGTTTTGTTCGATAACCTTTTGCCATCTTTCAGTGAGCTTCAGAATTCCTCGTTCATAGAAGGACCTGTCTTTATTTGCGAAAAACTGAACAAGGTGCTGATTTACAGCCTCATCTGAATTAAACATTATACCATGCAAGGAGTTTTGAAGAGAACAAAACAAGTGGAAGTCTGATGGCACAAGGTCAGGCGAGTATAGTGGGTGTGGCAACACATCCCATCCAAGCTCCAATAATTTTTGATGGGTGATCAAACTTAGATGTGATCTCATATTGTCGCAATGGAACACAACTCCTTTACAATTAACAAGCTCTGGGCATTTCTGGATGATGGATTTGTTCAAACTGTCCAGTTGCCGACAGTACATATTTGAATTGATTGTTTGATTCCTTGGTAGGAGCTCTAAAAACACGACATCTTTAAAATCCCACCACACTGAGAGCATAACCTTCCTCTGATGAATGTCTGCTTCGATGTTGTTTGAGACAAATCATCACGTTGGGACCAAGACCGTTTGCACACCACAGTGTTGTAAACAACTCACTTCTCATCACCGCTTTTCAGTCGCTACAAAAAAGAATCATTTTCCTCACGTTTAATGAGCATATTGCAGATGCTTATACACGCTGTCAAATGAACTTCTTTGAGTTCATGCGGAACCCAAATATTGAGCTTGCTTACGTATCCCAGCTTCTTCAGGTGGTTGTGAACGCTTGAATGATGCATGTTTAATGTTCCTGCAGCCTCTCATGTCATGTAACATGGGTTTGACTCGATCAATGCCTTTATTTTGTTGTCATCAACCTCGGTGGGCCTCCCTTGACAGAGAAGCGTCGTTGAGATCAAAATCACCAGCACGGAAATTTGTGAGCCATCGTTGGCACTGACATTCTTATAGAGCATTGTCACCGTAAACTTTATGCAACTTTTCACAAGCTTGATGCGCGTTCTTCCCTTTATGAAAGTAAAACAGTAAAATATGGCAAAAATGAACAGTTTGGTCTTCCATCTTCAACTTGTTGTAAAATCTCCAAAGCTCAACCAAATTGCTCAATTTTTTTTAGAATAAAGCTAGAACTGTCAGCTGTCAAATGACATAGGAATAACATAGATGCAAATGACTCTAGTACTTCCAAAAATGAACTAGTGCCATCTGTCGCAAAAATGCGTCATGACTTTTCCAACAATCCAGTAATAATCTTAGTCATTAAATTGACATTTTCAAAGTACGTTATACTTTTTTTCCACAGAAGTCTCAGAAGAAAAGATACGGAGGAAACAAAACTACACCATACTGCCAGACTCATATTGGGTCTTACAAATTTAGTGCACAGCACATTCACCTGGGGATTGTTTAAAAAATTAGATTTCCAGGCTCGATTCCAAGACAGTCTAACTCAGAAATCCCGGGATGGTACCCTCAGCCTCCGTTTTTTTAACAAGCACACCTTGTTTCTGATGTGGACCTCACTTTTAGAAATATTGACCTAGATCTTTTCAGCTATTCAGTGATTTTACTGGATGGTTCAAGTGTTTCCCATGAAAGAAGCTTTTCAGGACATGGGAAAACTGTAATAATTGAGGCACAAAAGAATAATTAAAAAGAACCAACTACAGGAGAACGCGGGAGGGTGATTCTGGAAAGAGAAGCTTGGTGCTGTGTCTTCTGGATACTACGGCTTTCTCTTCTACCTTGAGCCCAAGCCTCAGCCCTGATTCACTCTAGGTCTTAGGTGCCCATGTCAAGGTAGCACAGGCTTCTCAGAAAATCAGGACAGGAATGCCTGTCTTGTAGCAGTAGGATTTGGAACTTGACCATGCTTATCAGCCAAACAAAGGCAGGACCTGTGACTGGACACACCAGCAGCTAAGCTGTTACAGCTGTCCCACAAAGAGAGGTGGCAGCAGGGCCAGCCAGAAAGTCATGGGAGAACCCTGCCTGCAGATAACGAGCCAGGGTGGGGCCTGAACTTGGCAGCCTTCCTAGTGGACATTTGTGAGGCCTGTTGGTGAAATCTTGCATGCGAGGGCCGGGAGCCTGGCCAGGCTGGCCTGTCCTATTAGACTGAGAGACAAAGAGTAATCTGGCCAAGGCTAGGGGTTCTCTGGATTAGGGTCCTTTTTTTTTGTAACCACAATAAGCCTTGGTTTAATCTGGAAATTGAGAGCGTTGTATTAGAAGGGTGCTCCCTGAGGTCCCTCTAGTCTCCTTGTTTTGTTGTTGAATCAAGTCATCGACATGACCAAGTCTTTTATAAACTGGAAGCTGTTCCTCATGTGCACATGAGGTACATAATCCTTGGTCACTGTCATATTTAATAGGTCCATAAACTACTTGAGATGTATGTA
>NW_017731616.1:2322569-2326166 GCF_001890085.2 Hipposideros armiger
GAGAATGTGTGAGTGTGAAAGAGTGTGTGTGTGTGTTTCTAACCTAATTTTACTTGTGGGGGAGCTGCCAAGAGGATGAGGAAAGGCTATTTTGCCTTGAGGAAAGCTTGGGTTATACAAAGAAATCTCTTCTGATGCAATTGGTGGACCTCTTTCCAAGAATATGGGGTCCTGCCCAGCCTTTGTAATGACTGCTGTACTGCTCTAGTGTTCCCACCACACCCATCCCCCCCACCCCCCCTGCTCAGCACACCCTACTCACCCAGACAAACATTCAAACAACTCTGAAATAGTCCTCTTCCCTCTCGTCCCCTCAACAGTTTTTATTCCTGTGGATCCTCAAGCAGGTTCCTCTCTACAGGATGCTTCCATTCAAACTTCTGAATCACACTGGAAATCCTCATGGGCCAGGAACCCAGCCACTCAGCACCTTCTCTTACTCCTCTTTTAGGCGTTGCTTGTTTTATAAATTATCTGTGGTTCAATGGTAAACTTTTTTTCTACAAGGAATCCAATAGTCTTCTTGTCTCCTCTATTGACTGTTTTCTCAGGCTGCTGTTTCTTTTGCTTAAGGAAGGGCCCTTAAAAAATTATCTCCCCCAAAAGATGTGAGGCACTAAGCTGAACATAATGGAGGCAGCTGTGGGCATGCTAGGGAGATGAGGTGGGGCCAGGGGAAGAAGTGACGCTTCCTCGTGTCAGCAGGGCAGAGCCTAGGGCAGGACAAAGGAAATGGACAGGCTTTGCCATTCTCTGCTAATCAAATTTACATTGTTGTGGATTTATGCTTTCATTTGAGATGTTATAAATTCCAGCAATTTAAATATATTCATTTCACAATGTCCTCCAGAAAAGGCCAAAGTGGCTTTTGGACTATTGGCTATTTTGGATTACCCGTATCTTTTAAATATGAGGGGCATGTTAATGTTCAAGTTCTCATCAAGGCTGTTTTGAATGTAAGTAACAGCAACCTGAGCAGCTCAAAAAAAAGGGGGAATTTCTCATAGGAAGCAAGGATGTTTCAGGAAGATAGGAATGTCGTCGGGGCCACATGGGGTCCTGGAACCAGAAAGGATGAAGCCATCAGTGACCAACGCAGCCATCTGCTCAGTCTCTGGGGGTGGGGGCTGCTCCTCTCTGTTCTCTTTTATTCTCCTTATTTTCCAGAGGTATAGTCACCCTAAATTGTCTGAGTTTACAGGTTCTCTGAATCACAATTCCAAATTCCCAGGAGAGAGAATTTGGCTCAACTTGGGCAGGTAGCCATCCATGTCTGGTCGAATCAGCTGTGGCTGAGGTAGGAGGTGAGCGATAGCATGTAAGCATGGCTGCCAGGGGCAGTGTCTGAGGGAGGAGGCAGTTCTCAGAGAAAGGAGATCATTGTGGGCTGGACAGATATCCCAGATGTGTCTACTACAGCTTTGCATATTTTATGTGTAACCCATGCATCGTTTTTCCTTTCTCTCTTAATTTCTATAGTCATCATTTGTCCAGCTGGCTTCTCCTCCATGTTGAAAGTTCATGGTGACGAGAGACATGGCCTACCCAATTCTGTAAACCAGCAGGCTGCCTCATACAGCGTCCTGCATCTTATGAGGGTTGCAATAGAGAATACATATAAGCAGGATATGTAACACCTTCTCAAAGTAGGGCTTCACCAAGATTAGATACTCTTTATTCTGTTCTAAAACAGACTCAGTAGAATTTTAAGAGATTTGTGCTTAACAGAATGAGACTTATTGTTCCGAATCCAAAGGTAAAATACTATTAAGAGGGTTATTTTATTAATTTAATAAAATTAAAGAGGGTTTCTTTGATATTAACCTAGGGGGAAAGGGGCAGCTTTCAGTAGAAAAGACTTTTCAAGATTCCTTCTGGTGGTCAGATTCATGGACCCCACATAAGAACTTACAAGAATTTAATTCATGGAGAAATTAAGAGACATGGTTTGGGGACAGTTGTTGGCAGAGCGGAGACATCAATGAGTTCTCCAGCTCAAATGCCCTGCTCCAGCCTTCGTTCTACCCCTGATGAGCTGGTGGTGCAGATACGATTGTGCTGTGTGGTGTTCCTGGTAGAGACAATGCCTTCATAGGCAAGAAAATAACTTTTGGGGCTGCTGATCCTTGCAAATTGTGTGACCTTTCCAATTTCATGCAACCAGCAAGCAATCGGAGCTCCATTTTTAGAAAAGAGGCCAAATTATTTCAACTTTTCTTACTGGGTTGTTTTGTGCTTGGTGCTAACAATATTCTATCACTAAAGTCTACAGAAATTATTTGACCTTTAAATATTTGTTTCCTAAAAATCCTTAAAAGAGCAAGGTACTGGAGAAATGCACTAAGTTCCACATATCTGAGAATAAACTGGTGAAGTTGTTAATCACAATTTTTTTTTGTCATTGAATGGTCAGTTTGCATTATGTTGTATCTTTAAAAGTTGGTTTTGAATTCTAGTTTTTTAAGTGCAGACTTGGCATATTGACCCTGTTGAAGAGAGTGAGTATTTATCAGTTCCGTGGAAGGCAAATTTAGATTCATTTAGACCCTGGTCAGATCACATCCCTTGAAACATAACTATATATAGCAAAGGCTGACATCAAACCCTTCATTGATAAGGCAGGTGTCTATCCTGTCCCCCAACACCACTGCAGTGTTTGTAACCCTCTAGCACACTAGCCTTGGGAAGTGACAGCTCTCACGCCTTGTATTACCCAGCTCACCTGCATGACCCTAGTGGTGTTTGCTGTGCTGTCATAATGAAGAAACCTGCCCCTGCCTCTCCCCTTGGCATGCTGGAAAGCCACAAATAGGCTTCAAAGCAGCAAGAGGCAGCAGGGGAGCATCACTGGAATGTTGTCATCAGCTCTTAGTGTCTTGTGCTCTCTCCATCCTTGGCCCCTCTGGTCTAGGCGTGGGTCCTTCATACTGATTTTCATCTTTGGCCCCATTGATAAAAGCCAGGGGCACTGCTGTCTTCATTCAGGCAATTTTAAAAGCACGTTAAGAGTGATTAAGGTGGTTCTTGTTGACAGGAGATAGTGAGAGAGATGGTGTGACAATTGTGTGGGGGGCTGACATTGGGGGTATTAGAGGAGGAATGTCACACAGCCTGTGGGTTCAAGCAGCAGAATGGGAAGATGAAACTGAGAAAGCACAGTGAACCTCCCTGACCATGCCTCCACTCTTTTCCACCCTATCATCAGCATCGTGAAGAGAAGGGGAAGGGCCTGAAATGTCATCGAGTTCAATGACCCCCTTCCCCATGCTGTGTCTTATCAATTTCATTCCTGTGATGGAATACTTTCAAGGCACACCATTCTGTCTCTGGAGATGATGGCTAGAAAGTTCTATTAACTGGAAGTAACCTACATGTCCAAGAGTAGAGCAATGGTTGAATGTGGAATAATATTAGGTTGTCGGAAAAGTCATGATGTATTTTGTCTATGTTTTTCAAAGGTCATTTATTTATATAAAGAACAAAGATCAATCAATGATATGTTGCCCGTTTTGTTCGATAACCTTTTGCCATCTTTCAGTGAGCTTCAGAATTCCTCGTTCATAGAAGGACCTGTCTTTATTTGCGAAAAACTGAACA
>NW_017731616.1:2327326-2366445 GCF_001890085.2 Hipposideros armiger
ATTTTCAAAGAATTTCAAAATGTTATAGAAAGATACTCAAAATATTAAGTAAGAAAAATAGGAAACAAAACTATTTACAGTATACATATGTTAAAACTCATATGTGAGCATATGTTCATATATACATGATATGTATTTGCATTAAAAAGACTAAGACAACCTACTGGTGGTTGATTTACAGGCGATTTTGCTGTGGTAGACACTAATGAGGGTTACTAAAAAGCCATTGCCTTCTCTCTTGCTGTTGCCCACTAGATAGGCTGGAAAAGTTAGATACTCCATTTCCAGTCTTTCTTATAGGTGGAATGGGCCATGTAATCCAGTCTGACCAGTGTGATATATAAAGAAAGCTGAGAAATTGTTTCCTTTTCTGACAAAAGCATAGCACCATTAAGGAAAAGGCCCTCCTCTTTGGTACATTGGCTGCCCCCTCACCATCACCCTCTTCCCTTGCTTTGATGCTGGTTTGCGTTTTTAGAGCTTCGGCAGCCATCTTGTGACCATGAGGCAAAAGATGAGGATGAAACCAACACACTGAGGAGGGTGGAGAAGAACACGGGAAAAGCCTGAGGTCTTAACCACAGGCTACTTCTAGGCTTTAACAAGAAAAATAATGGAAAGAATTTTTTATTGAAGCCATTGTTAATCAGGTTTTCTGTTACTTACAATCCTAATGGATACATTTGTTTTCTTCATTACACATTATTCCACTTTCTCCCTGAAGCAGCCACCCACTGTCCTAATTTCACTTTTCCTAGCCATATAGCACAAGCCCAACTCCTCTTTCATGTGGCAACATTTTGGATGCTTGTAGAGAAGTCTCATTGCTCCCTTGATACTTCTCTTCTCCAGCTAAACAGCCCTGTTCCTGCCTTTGTGGTTTGGGGTTCCCTGGTCACTCATTCTCTGCATGCACTCCAGTTCACAGTCTTCTTAGTGTCCAGGAGGCTGTTTGGGTTGAAGTTGATATGCCAAGGGTCTAACCAGGAAGAGTGAACCCGACTGCCTATTTCCTCCTTTGTACCTGTTTTTTTCTTTTTTCTTTTTCTTTTTCTTTTTCAACTAGAACAGCTTCAGATCCCGTTGCTTTTGGGGGGTCCTCACCTGAATCAACCTCCTGACTCTTTTCCATGTGCTTTGTATAGATAGTTTGTTTTATTTTATATATTTTTTAATCCCAAGAGCAGGACATTCCCTTCATCCTTATTAAGTTTCCTCTTATTAAATTCAAGCTGGCATTCTAGCTTGTTGAGACTTTTGTGGATTCTAATTACGTATTTGCTGTTCCTTTCAGCTTCCTGTCCTCTACAAATTTGATAAGCATGCCTCCTGTGTCTTCATTTCAACTCCTTGATAACAAGTGTAACCCAGATGTCAGCTGACGTCACCCTGTCCTGTGAAATCTAAATAAAATTAGCTCAAGCCCCCTATCACACATCCTGTGGGAAGTCAGAGGCCCTCCCCCAAGATCTTTGCAAACTCCCAGAGCTAGCGTGGTCACTCGTGTTTCCACATTCCTCCTCCTGTTGGCCTTGGGCTCACGAACATCCCACCTTATGGCTTTTCTCTCCTCTCAGGTTCATGCAGACTAGGCCCTTTCCCTTGTTTCTTTAAAGAAACAAGATATGTAGGGGTATGGCAGATTTTGTTCAAGACTTGAAGAAATGGTTTGTGTATGTGTGTGTGTGGGGGGGAGGGTGAGGCTGGAAGGGGGATGGTGGCAGTCATGGTTACAGAACAAGTACTCAAATAGATTTAATAGGTCTCCTCAGTCTGTTCTTGAAAGTCCCGCAGTAGCGCTATGACTTTCTTCCTGGCCTCCTTTCCCTATGTGCTCCTCAAAACTACCCAGAAAACCAAGGTCCTGGGATTTCCCTTTAACAGCCTTGGTTCTGGCCAGAGCTAGTAGAGGAAAATGGGGGATGGGGAAACTTAAGGGCAGACCCTGGGCAAATTTGTGAGGAGTAAAAATGCATTGAATATGTCCCCACCTTTCCTTTTTAATTTAAATTTTAACAATATATTTTATTTAATCCGAAATAACCAAAATATTATTTTAGCATGTATTATATTCCCCCAAAATTCATGTTAAAGCCCTAACACCCTCATTCAACTCATTTTAACTTAATATCACCTCTGTAAAAACCTTATCCCTAAACACAGTCATATTGTAAGGTACTGAGAGTTAGGACTCCAAATAATCTTTTTTTGTGGGAACACAACTCAATTCATAACACCGCCTTTTGGGTTTCACCTGTTGGGTTCCTGGATTTTACCTGGCATCCATGGGTCACTTTATCCCACTAAATCTAAGTTTAGTTGCCTCATTTCTAAAATGGGGACAAATATATTAGTTTTGAAGTGTTGTAAATGTTAAATGTGGTAAAATATGGGACATGCTACACAGTATGAGCTGGTGTTATTACTTCCCACCATCAGCTCTGCCCTCCATATACCCTGATCAAGGGATGGAGCAATGCCACCTGGTCCCTGGAATCTGTCTCCAGCAGTAAAATAGCCAAAGACAGGCAGTATGACGTAAATCTGAGGGAAAAAAAATTTGGAATTTTTCAAAAGGAACTTTACCAAGGAACAAAATAAAAATAACACACAACAGAATTCAAAATCATAGAAACAGATGAGTGTATAGAATACCTATAGTGATTTTAATATAGGAAGGATGACCCTAGACTGGCTTGGCTGAGGTATGGCTTACAAAGTGGTGCATACCAGCACTTTTCCTCTGCCTCAGTCTTAGCTGCCTCACCACCCTACCCACCATAGCGGAAGTTTTTGTCTGGTGCTGATGGCTCAAGAGAAGCACAGTTTTCCACTCCTGCCATTTGATTCATGCTCTCCCCACTGAAGGGACTCACCTTAGTGTGAACTGGTGTCTCAGCTTGGCTCATCCTCTCTTCCTCGAACCCTGGACCTGGGCAAATCCCATAGAAGCCTCATGGTCCAGCCCAAGGGGGTTTCAACAAAGCCTACTCTGTATGGACCATCTCTGTCTAGGGTATTTTCTTGGGTGAATGAGGACAGTAAAATCTACCGGTAATTTTCTCAGCCACTGGTAAGCCTTCGCTCACCAGTTTTGTTGAGAACATACTTTTATAAGCCCTCTAGAATGGGGAGACAAGAGACATGGTTGAGTACAAACAGTTGTCTGTTGGACCATTTTCTAATGAAAGCATTGGGGGAACTTACTACCATGCTTTTATTTATTTTTATTGAGATGAAATTCATATACCATACAATTAACTACTTTAAAGTGACAATGCTGTGGCATTAGTACTTTCACAATGTTGTACAGCCACCATCTCTATCTAGTTTCAAAACATTTCATCACCCCCAAAGAAAACCCTGAGCTTATTAAGCCATCACTCCCAGCCTTTGGAAACCACCAGTCTTCTTTCTGTCTTCATGAATCTACTTATTCTGGATATTTCATATAAACGGAAGCATAACAATATTTGAACATTTGTGTCTGGTTTCTTTCACTTAGCATACTGTTTTCAAGATTCATCCATGTTATAACATGTATCAGTATTTCATTCTTTTTTAAGGCTAATACTTCATTGTATGGCTATGCCACAATGATCTCATTTTGCTAAGTGGGATAGGCAGAACTGACTTTCTCTGGAGTTTTAGAAGCTGTGTAGGGAAAAAGAAACAGGAAAAGTGAAATGGTGACCCATAGAGGAAAAAAATTGAGAAAAACTACAGGTGTTTAGAAAAGACTTTTGTCAAGTTTTCAGTGTGTGGTATAAAATTAATACCTTTTTTGTCTTTCTATGAAATCTTCCTTGAAATTGACATCCCTAACATTTTTTGACCTTAGATATATTGTTTTTTTTTCCCAATATGACAAATTCCTTAGTGCAACCTTAAGGTATAATCAGGGCAAGAACTGAGGTTACTAATGCCAGTCCCAGCTCAACTGGTTACTTGAGTTCAACAGCTTTGGGTTAGAATTGACTTTCTCCTGGAAAGTGGCTAAAGATTTAGCTTCTCAGTGGAGTGGGCATCATGGTGATTCTGCCATAACCTGCATCTAGCCTGCTTGAGAGCTAAGCCCAGTTTTGTCATATCAAGATATAATTTGGCTGCTAAAAAAAACCCCAAAACCGTGAAATGAGTCAGCTGATCTTTACATTGAATTTTCATTTTACTCCTGTTTAATTGGGCTCATTCTCCCCACCCACAGTATAAAAGTATACTGTGTATAAAAGACCAAGGTGGAGGTAGGGGGACTTCTGATAAGGCCTTGTATGAGGAAGGGTCTTCTCTGAAAGCCTTGGGTTGCTTTGCCTCCTTCCTTGAGATGGGTGAGAGAAGAATGCTGACTTTCCTATTTAGATTAGATCACGAGGAAATTTCCTGTCGCGCAAAAGCATAAACCTTTGGCCAACATGAAGGTTTTCTTAATCTGATTAGGTGCCCGGCATTCAGAACCATTTAGTGCCCATTGTACAAAATGAATAAAAATGTGCTGAACTTCAGCTGCTTAATAGAACAAGTAAAATTATAATTCACTAGGCAAATACATCCCAAGAAACAAAGGGCTGTTTCCCTTTGAAACCCAAAGACCTGTGATATGAAGAGCTGAGTCTCATTCGAATTCTGAAGAACCCATAACGACAAGATTACAAACAGGTCAGAATCCAGAGAATGGAACACACCCTTTTCCAAATTCCCCTCCTGCTCTGGTGTTGACCACATCTGAAACACCCCAGTTCTGACAATGTTTTTATAGGATTGACTTGAAAGGCAATAACCTTACAGCATTTCACTTTTACTATCAAAACTATTCCATCTAGAATATATAAAAAGGCAGGGGAAAGCTGCATTCTAAACTACTGTCGCAGCCCTAATTTCCTTCCTTTCTAGTCAGTTAATAGGTCCCAAGAGGTTGCTTTAAGACGGTATGTTCAGAAGCTCTCAATTTTGTTCATTCTGTTGGAAATGTTTTCTCTCCTGATCAGCTTTCCTCAAGAAACACAACAGTGAAAATATGGCTATGGCTTTTCTTAAAAAGAAAGAGGAATGTGGTAGGAGCAAGGGTGGGGCAGAGAGGGGCACATGGGCTTGGAACTTAAGTGAAGACACGTGTGGCCCACATGACTTAGAGGCTGGGTGGGATCTGCCTGACACAATCCAGTCTCTGCCTTTCAGTCCATTTGCCTCTGAGAAGAGACACGAATGCCTGTCGGGAATCTCCTGAGAACCACATGTAAAGGGCCATCTTGGACTTGATGTTGACTGA
Organism: Hipposideros armiger; assembly: GCF_001890085.2. Taxonomy (NCBI): domain Eukaryota; kingdom Metazoa; phylum Chordata; class Mammalia; order Chiroptera; family Hipposideridae; genus Hipposideros; species Hipposideros armiger. The sequence continues at coordinate 2,332,593 of NW_017731616.1, forward strand.
GTATTGATGTTGATTTTCCAGAATCACACTTTGGAGAATGAACATAGACAAGTGAGCCCAAGCATATATGTGGTTTGAGCTTTGAGTACCTGGCTGCTGAAAACAGCTCTCATCATTCACAGAGTTACCTGGGCAAGGGTGCCACGTGCCACTTCAACAGTACGGGTTTCACAACCTTGGGCAGCCATAGAAACCTGTGGTTTGAACAATTATTGACTAAATAGGTTATAAGGACACCTAGATGGTCAAACCTGTTTGGGATTTTGCTGTCTTCTTCAGTAACTATAACATCTGAGGCCGTTTTCTGCTATTCTCCTTCTTGTGTGCCCTGCGTCAGCCACACTGGCATCCTTGCTGTTTCTTGATCATACCAGGGAGGTTCCCAACCCCAGGGCCTTTATACTTGACTTTTCCTCTATGCAGAGCCGTCTCCCAGATAGCTGGATATTTGCTCCATCACCTCCTTACTTAGGTCTTTGTTCAAATGTCACCCTCACAGAAAGTTCCATCCTTCCCAATGCCCTGGTGCCTCCATTGCTCTACTTTATCTTTGACTTACTGGTTCATTGTCTCTGTCTTTCTCCTATAGAATGGAGGTCCTCTGAGGGTAAGGAGTTTTGTCCTTTACATTCTCTGCTATATTCTCATCACCTAATTGATACCTGACATAGAGTATGCACTAAGTAAGTATTTGTACAATGACTAGATAAGTGAATGAATGTCCCCTGAAAGCCACTTTCCTTGGGAGAATGAAATTTCTTCATATCAGCACATTTTAAGGAGGTTATCATCTCCGGGCTGTAATGTGCTTTTGTTATTTTCATAACCACCTTAGGCAAGCCTCTTTAAACATATTTATTTTATGGATGAAAATAACAGAATTATAGAAAATTCATTTAATCATTTAGCAATCCTTCACTGAACACTCACTTTACTATAGATCCTGTGCTAGGTGCTAGAGATTCAAAATTTATTTAAGACATAGTTATTGACTTCAGGAAACTCTACTGGGGAAACAAAAACAAATAAAAGAAAAAAGCAAATAATATATAAATGTTATAGTGGGGCATGTGCTATATTGGGGTAAAAGGCTAAGCAGCTATACCAAACAGACTCAGCAATTCTGTGGCTTAAAGACAAAATGAATTTCTTGATCGCACATAACAGTGGGAGCAGGTAGGCAAGATGCTCTGTCTACATGGTCACTGAGGAATCCAGGTTCCTTTCGCATTGCTTCCCTTCCATCCTAGAACTTCATCCTTGTCTGTGTGGTTGAAGTAGATTAGATTATTACTTCCCCCAAACCTTGATGGGAGGCGTATTCTCCCCTCCCTTTGAATTTGGACTCTATCATGTGACTTGCTTTGGCCAAGGTTAGAACATTAGTATGTGTGGCGCCAGCAGGAAATTGAAATGTGCTTGCAAGGTTAGGCTTGTCCTCTTGCACCTGTGCCATGACAGTAAGAGTTTCCCCTAGGTAGCTGGGGCCCCTCCAGCCTGGACCTCAAAGGGAACACTGTGAGGCAGAACAGAGCTCAGCCTCAGCAAGGACTCAGGCCCGGCCAGACCCACGGCTTGAAATAAAGCCACCTAACCAACCCTCTGAGAGATCAAATGGTTGTTGTTTTAAGCTTGAGCTTTGGGTGTTTTGTTACAATAGAGATAGCTTGCTGGTGCCATGGTCAAAGCTGGGTCATGGTGCCTTCATGTTCCAGCTCACATGAAGGGGCTAGATTACAGAGGAACAAGGCCCAGAAGTGGCACAAATCACATCAGCTCACATTCTCCACGTGGTCACATAGAGCTGCAAGCAAGCTGGAGGTGGAGCTGGGAAAGGTAGTTTCTGGTTGGGCTGCCATATGTCAAGTTACCAGTCTCTTTGTACTAAAGAAAGGGAGAATGGATTTTAGTGGACAGCTAGCAGTATCTCCTACATGTAGAAAATAAAAGAACAGTCAGAAGACATTCCCCAGAAAAACTAAATATTGAGCTGAGGTTGGAGGGGATGAGTAAGAGTTTGACAGGTGGAAAAGATAGGGGAAAATGTTCCCAGCAGAAAGAACAGTATATACTGAAGGGGAAAACGTATGGAAAACCTTGGCTTGATCGTGGGCCATGGAGAGATGGGTGTGAGTGGGGTGTTATAGGTGCTGCTGGAAGGAGGGCAGATGTAACTGTAGGCGTAGATACTTGGGTAGCTGAGAGAGCACATGATTTCTTTGATTTTACTTTCTATCTTGATAGATCTTTATGATTCTTACATTGTTACAGAAAAAAATTAGAACTGAGGCATACGTTTTACAACTTACAAAAACTGTGTGTACTTTTTTCATTCTGATTTTTCCCCCCCTAGGGAATAGGAAGATAGGCTTGTGTTCCCACCTGGGTGCCCTGTGACTTTGACATAACCCTCACCCCCTGTGGCTCCAGAGAAGCACGGCATACCTTTTTCCAAACCTTTATTTTTCCACATCAAACTTTCCATTTCTCCTTCTCCAGATGCTCTCTGGGAAGTACACAGATTTTTCTCCCCACCTCCGTAGCCCTTGACTTCCATGCAGAAACTCAATGAAGCTGTAAGATTATCCCTAAATAAAAAACAAACAAACAAAAAAAAAAACTGGGCTTGTAATTTTCCACACCTTAATTCTTGAATAGTAGAAACATGTAGTAATGCAGCCTGTTCCATGGGATGTGTTCCATGGGAATCAAGTCCCCAAAAGCTGGATGGACAACATGTCAGTCCATTATTCAGACACTAGTCCTATTTCCTTGTAAGTCCATTATACTGGGCTTCCTCTGTTTTAGATTCTGCTTTTTCTTGCTCCTTCTCCCAGGCCTGGCTAGCAGAAGCTGGAGCCCACATTTTATGCGGCTTCCTGAACTTTATTCCTTTTAAGTATTCTCCAGGAGGGGAGAGCTTTATAAAGAGATGAAATTTATGTGGTGTCAGCGGAATCCAGCCCCAGATGTCCCAACACTGAAAGAATTCAATCAGGCAGGTGCTGCCATGTGTCCGCTTCACTTTGGGTCTGAGAAATCACAGACGTCTTAACATCTGCAACCATGAGAACGAAGTCCGGATATGATCTTCTCTCAGGATTCCTGAACTCGCCTTCTCAGCAATCTTCTAAAACTACCCAATGTTCAGTACACTAGGACAGCTAAATTAAGTAAATGGAGAAAAAGAAAACTCCTTATAAGCACATTATTTTCTACATGACAGCTCATTCTCCCTGGGAGTTTTTTTGAAAAGTTTCCCCATAACATAAGATGCCTGCATCTATGTGAAAAAGAGAAGGTAGAGAAACAGCCCTGCCCTCGGTGCTTTCTATGTTTTTGGAAGAAACTCTTGGAATTGGGCTTTCAGGCAACACTCTTAGGTCCCTCTGATAATTCTGGGCAGTACCTGAGGAACCAGAACTAAGTGGGAGGGCTTCTTGGGGCAGGGGTGGGGGGTGGAGTGGGGGTGGGAGTAATGTTGTTGCAATGGGAAAGCAAGGCCTTCTGGGTCCTAGAAATGTCCTAGTTGCCTACCAATGTGGCCAGGTAATGAGGGAGGCAGGCCAAGGCGGTCCCCTACTCATTCCTGATGAGCTCTTCAGCAAGTGAGAGCTGATTGGATACAGAGAGGCCCTGCCCCAAGGGCTGCTAATCTATAGGCTGGCCTGGCAACAGCATTACCCAATAGGGATAATGATGGAGATGAACAGAGATGGAGTGAGTGGATGAATCTCTCAACTGCCAGAGTCCTGGAGTAGGAACCGATGAACTCCCAAGACTGAACCAACAAAGAAATAATCCTGAGTCCAGAGAGGCACTGTGTTCAGGTCCAGGATTCTATCTACAAAACAAGACTAGCAAATGGTTGCATAGCACTTGTGTGCCAGGCACTTTTCTGAGCACTGTGCATATATTATTATACCTCCATTTTAATCCTCACTATAATCCTGAGGTAGTTGCTTTTATCATTCTTTACAAGGAGGAAACTGAGACACAGAGTAGGATTAGAAAGTTATCTAAAACCACACAGTTGGTAAGTGGTTGGAGGAGGATTTGAGGCCTGCCTTCTAACTCTGGATCCCATGCTTTTCACTACTGCACAATGCTATCAATCAATCCCTAGAGACTTTAGTTTCACAATTTTTTTAATTGCAAAGATAATACACACATGTCTAATAGACAACATTCTTTGATTGCAAGCCAAGAAACAGATTCTACTAACTTGAGCCAACTGAATATGTCAAAAGGGAATGGGAATGAGGTATCTCAGAGGAAACACTGAAGACTCAGGCTTGTACAACGCAGAAGCCAGAGTAGCTCAGAGCTCTTGGTATCAGGACCAAGTAGACTGTTATCGTGGGTTGAAGGAGTCCCAACACTTTTCTGTTCCTGCAAATCCCTGGAGAGAGACAACTGGTCTAACCTGAGTCTGGTACCCACTCTTTGACTTGGGAGAGCAGGGTACTCAGTGGATGGTCCCTCCAAGACTGTACCGCATTTGGAGCAGAGATGTCCCAGAAGGATACTGGGGAGACTTTCCCCTAGAAGGGGAATGGATGCTGCATAGGCAAAACCAAAACACGTTCACTATAGGATTCATTACAGTGAAGAAGCTTAAGATTAAGGACATGAAAATCCCTTGAAATACCACCATCCAGATATAATCAACTTGTAACATTTTGGTTAGTATTTTTCCAGTCTGCTAACTCCCATGTGAAATTTTATAAAAATGGTCATCACTTGTGCCACCCCTTTCTCTCTCTCCACCCCCTTCCCCACCTCCCACCCGACTCTACCTCTCCCTCTCAGTCAAGACTTCACAAATGCTGCTGATCTCTCCCAAGTGTTTCCTCATCGCTATCTCTAGTTTAGTGTTTCTCCAAAGGTCTTTTTTCTTTTTTTAAATTTAAAGTCTGTCTGGTCTGATATTTTACTAAAATACAAGAAAGTTAATTACCAGGGAAACGAAAATTGTAAAGCAGATCCATAAAGGACATTCCCCAATTTTTTCTTATTAGATTGAACAAACATAAAAATACTTTGTCCAGCTGTTATAAAACTTTCTAAATGCTTACTCTCAATACTTAACCAGGGAAAGCTGTTAACAAGTAGACTTAGTGGACACTTTGAGTAGCAGTGTTCTAGATAACTCCAACCCTTTCTTTCGGTCTCAGCAAACACATCACTTCTTCCAGGAAGCCTTCCTGACAATTCTCCTACCCATATCTGCTGGCTGGCCTCATAGAATTCTGTCAGAACATTCACCAATCAAGCTGTCTTTTAAATGAATCTGTCCTACTGGGTTCAGGGTGCTGCTGGTTACCCCAGAATATGTCAACCCCTTGCAAAAGTTCAGGGCTCCAAAGCCACTAGGGCCACCTTCAGCAAACCAATTGGTCGAGGGAGGTAATTCTTTTTTTTTTTAAATTAAATGTATTGGGGTGACAAAGGTTAGTAAAATTACACAGGTTTCAAGTGTACAATTCTGTAAAACATCATCTATATATCACAGTGTGTTCACCACCCAGGGTCAGTTCTCTTTCCATCACCATATATTTGACCCCCTTTACCTGCTTCTACCGTTCCCTACCCCCCTTACCCTCTGTTAACCACTAAACTGTTCTCTGTGTCTATGAGTTTTTGTTTCTTGTTTGTCTTGTCTCTTTGTTGCTTTCAGTTTTATATCCCACATATGAGTGAAATTATATGGTTCTCAACTTTTTCCGTCTGACTTGTTTTGCTTAGCATAATCTCAAGATCCATCCATGTTGTTACAAATGGTACTATTTCATCTTTTCTTATGGCAGAATAGTATACCATTGTGTATATATACCACATCTTCTTTATCCAATCATCTATCAAAGGACACTTTAGTTGTTTCCATTTCTTGGTCACCATAAATAAGCTACAATGAACATCGAAGTACATATATCTTTACGGAAAAATGTTTTCAGATTTTTGGGTATATACCCAGGAGAGGGATTGCTGGGTCATATGGTAATTCTATTCTTAATTTTTTGAGGAACCACTACACTGCCTTCCATAGCACCAATCTGCATTCCCACCAACAGGGTAATGAGGGTTTCTTTTTCTCCACAGCCTCTCCAACACTTGTTATTATTTGTCTTGTTGATAATAGCCATTCTAACAGGTGTGAGGTGATATCTCATTGTGGTTTTGATTTGCATTTCCCTAATAGCTAGTGAAGTTGAGAATTTTTTCATATAGCTGTTGGCCATTTGTATGTCTTCTTGTATGTCTTCTGTTATGTCCTTTGCCCATTTTTTAATTGAATTATTTATCTTTCTGTTGTTGAGTTGTATGAGTTCCTTGTATATTTTGGATATTAGCCCCTTATCGGAGGCATTGTTTGCAAATCTCTTCTTCCATTCAGTTGGTTGTCTCTTTGTTTTGTTGATGGTTTCTTTTGCTGTACAGAAGCTTTTTAATTTGATATATGAAGTCTGACAATTAAGTTCACAAACTTGTTGCAACAATGTTGCTAACCTTTTTTGATATCAGTGGTATTATTCATTATGAATTTATACCCACTAGTCAAACAGTTAACAAAGTTTACTATTTGGAATTGCTGAAAAGTCTGAGTGAAAAAGTTAGACAACCTGAACTTTTCACCAACAATTCATGGCTCTTGCATCATGACAATGCACCAGCTCACATGGCACTGTTTGTGAGGGAGTTTTTAGCCAGTAAACAAATAACTGTATTGGAACCCTCCCTACCCACCTGTTCTGGCCCCCAATGACTTCTTCCTTTACCCAAAGGTAAAGGAAATATTGAAAGGAAGACATTTTGATGCCATTCAGGACATCAAGGGTAATATGACGACAGCTCTGATGGCCATTCCAGAAAAGAGTTCCAAAATGGCTTTGAAGGGTGGACGAGGCATTGGCATTGATGTATAGCTTCCCAATGGGAGTACTTCGAAGATGACTGTAGTGATATTCAGCAATGTGGTATGTAGTACTTTTTCTAGGATGAGTTTGCAAACTTAATTGTCCTACCTCATAGTCCCGTTTATTTACTTTAGCTTTCCAAGGGAGGTAATTCTGTGCAGACCTATTAATGTAAGTGAAAAAAGAAATGCTGTGTGTCGTTTAAATTTAAGATGCCATGAATTGTAAGATACATCCCCATTTCAGTGATGTGAAACTAAGAACTGTAAGACACATCCAGATTTCAGAAATGGTAAAATGTGGAAATAGGTGTTTTTGAACTGATGAAATGTGGTTAAAATCTCAACCATTTGTCTTTTGAGTGATGAAAGTCTCAATTGTCTCTTTGTAGAGAAGATTTTGTAAAAAGGAAAAATACACACAGTGAAGCATATTTATGTTTCAGATTGTGAACATTACTGCCCAAAAGTTGTTGTCTGGCTTCTTGTAATCCTTTGAAGATATGGTCACTGATCTCCCCTCCATTCCTCCATATTATGTTATGCACTTGGTATTCTTATTTCCTCACCCTCATCCTATCCCTCAAGTGAGTAAAGTCGTCGGTGGTTGAGTAAGTTACCCAAGACACTGCAGTGAGTGACTGGGTGGGGAATGGAATTTCTGTTCTCCTTACCTGCAGGTAACATTGCTTAGAGCTCTGCTGGGCAGATCACCCTGTAAAGCAATTCAGAACAGATCTGGTTCTGGTCTGACTCCTTTTTTTTTTTTTAATCTTCATATGGATGACTGATGAGTAAGGTCTATGACAGAGGAATCTGTACTGGCTGGTCTGGGAAATAATTTCTTTGAAGAGCTCATAAATTTACCTATGACTATTATCAATGTTCCAGGACTAAATAAGAGCCAGAGCTACAGACTCCAATGATATGTAAACATGACTCCATGTTATTATAATTTGAATGCAAAAGTGCCCAGAAATCTGTTTGTGGCTAAATTTTTATGGTTTTTTTTTTTTTGCTCATCTATGACAACAGATCTTAAAGCTTCTGTTATCTACTGGGCATCATTGTGTAGTAATTGGAGTGTATTTCTGTACATTAAAATATCAACTAGCTATTGGGTCTTTGGAAAAGTCATAACACATGTTTGCAACAGATGGCACTAGTTCGTTTTTGGAAGTACTAGAGTCATTTGCATCTATGTTATTGCTATGTCATGTGACAGCTGACAGTTCTAGCTTCATTCTAAAAAAAAGTGAGTGATTTGGTTGAGTTTTGGAGATTTTACAACAAGATGAAGATGGAAGACCAAACTGTGTGTTTTTTGCCATATTTTACTGTTTTAATTCCAGAAAGGGAAGAACGCGTGTCAAGCTTGTGAAAAGTTGCGCAAAGTTCATGGTGACAATGCTCTACAAGAACGTCAGTGCCAGTGATGGTTCACGAAATTCTGTGCTGGTGATTTTTATCTCAATGACGCTCCTCAGTTAGGGAGGCCCACTGAGGTTGATGATGACAAAATAAAGGCATTGATCAAGTCAAACCCATGTTACATGACATGAGAGATTGCAGGAACATTGAACATCCATCATTCAAGCGTTCATGACCACCTGAAGAAGCTGGGATATGTAAGCAAGCTCAATATTTGGGTTCCACATGAACTCAAAGAAGTGTATTTGATGGTACTTATAAACATCTGCAATATGCTCATTAAATGTGAGGAAAATGATCCTTTTTTGAAGCGACTGATAAGTGGTGATGAGAAGTGGATTGTTTACAACAATGTGGTGTGCAAACGGTCTTGGTCCCGACGTGATGATTTGCCTCAAATGACATCGAAAGCAGACATTCATCAGAGGAAGGTTATGCTCTCAGTGTGGTGGGATTTTAAAGGTGTTGTTTTTTTCGAGCTCCTACCAAGGAACCAAACAATCAATTCGAATGTGTACCGTCGGCAATTGGACAGTTTGAATGAATCCATCACCCATAAACGTCCAGAGCTCATTAATTGTAAAGGAGTTGTGTTCCATTGTGACAACGGGATACAACACACAAGTTTGATTACCTGTCAAAAATTATTGGAGGCCGGCTGAGTGGCGCGATGGTTAAGAACTGGCTTGGGACGCCAGAGGGCCCCGGTTCGGATCCCACATATGAGGGCCAGTGACACTGCCCTCTACAGCTAAGATGCTGAACAACAGCTCAACCTGGAGCTGGGCTGCCATGAGTCGCCGGCGACGGCGTAGGCTGCAGCCCCTGTGGCAGTGGGTTGCCATGGGCTACCGTGTGTAGCCGGCAGCCAGCGTGAGCGGCCAGCAGCCGCAGTGAGCGGCCGTCCAGAAGCCGGCAACTGATCTGCCTCGCCCAGGAAGAGCGCAATGATGGTGCCAACTTGGGCCAGTGAAGCAACTTCCTCCACAACTAGACTGAAGATCAAAAGGACAGTAACTTGTCTGTTCCCCTTCCCCCAATTCCCCAGCACTGTTCCCATCCCCCCAATTCCCCAATAAAAATCTTAAAAAAAAAATATTGGAGCTTGGATGGGATGTGTTGCTACACCCACCATACTCTCCTGATCTTGTGCTGTCAGACTTCCACTTGTTTCGCTCTCTTCAAAATTCCTTGTGTGGTATAACGTTCAATTTAGAGGAGGCTGTAAATCAGCACCTTGTTCAGTTTTTCTCAAATAAAGACAGGTCCTTCTATGAACAAGGAATTAAGAAGCTCACTGAAAGATGGCAAAAGATTATTGAACAAAACGGGCAATATATCATTGATTGTTCTTTATATAAATAAATGACCTTTGAAAAACATAGACAAAATACGTCATGACTTTTCCGAAGACCCAATAGAATAATTTGGGATTTACCCAACTTGATTCAAAATCAAGTTTGGCCACGGCATGGGTAATCCATGCATACTGGAAATATCAATATGTAAATGGTTCATATTAATGTTTAAGGAGACAACACGTGGCAGTTATAATATCAAGCCTCCCAAGTACACTGGTGATGCCAGAAACAACAGAGGAGGTACAGGAGGGTGGTGCATTTAGAAAGTGGTGGGTCTGGAAAATGTGTCAGTTCCTTGATACTAGAAAAACATGTTGCCATAAAAACAATATTAAAGAGACCATTTAGAGTCCCAGGCTTTCCCATAAACACCAGTGTAGCTGGTAATGAAGCCACGCTTTTATCCTGATAGCACCAACCTGATTTCTGGCATTTGGGACTCAGAGATCAAGAAAAGGAAGAAGGAGAAAGAAGGCATTTGCTGCAGACCTTTTTTTATTCAGGTCTTTCACAGTCTGGGGCCCCCTCATTGGCTGCAGTACTCTCAAGCTGCTTTCTCAGGATGCACCCCAGGCTTGCTTAGCTTTCCCATGGGCCCCAAGCATCTCAATTAGTTCCCTCTTTTGGGCCCAGACAAAACTCTCATTCCGTCTTGGCAGCTGGAAAGCAATCTGAATTGTTTGGCACCAGTTTGTGTCTGACTGATCACTCCTATCCTTGTTTATTCTCTATGTCTGCATTTAAAAAGATCTTCTCCCAACTACATCCAGTGGGTGGACTTCAGGCATGGAAAAGATAGAAGTGGAAAATATTTGTGGGGGTGGGAAAGTAAGGGGAGAATGTGCAGGAGGATGATGTTTCAACACATACTATAAACACAACATATAAATAAATAGACTGTAAGTGTATATAAATTTGCATTGTATATCAGTTAAGATTCTTAGGTGTCAAGCAAGAGCAACAAATTCTAACTAACACACAAAAAAGACATGTACTTAATGGCTGTGGGATAACTCACAGAATTAGGAGGGAAGTTGAAGTAGAAGAGTTAGGATGGGCAGGAACTGTAAAGTGTGGGTGGGAGCAGAAGCTGTGTTCTAAGCAGCAGAATTGATTGATGCTATTTTACTAGGAAGAATCGACACTAATAGTCATCATTTGTCATTTTGTTCAAAATTCAGATTCCTGCGAGAAAGCATCTGAATAGTCTCGCTTGTGTCAGAGACCTCTCCTGGGCTGCGAGGCGGAAAGTGCCTTCACTGATGGTCCCAACCAAGAAGAGAAGGTAGTTCAGTAGGGTAAAATCAGGGTACGGCACCCAGAAGCGTGATCGACGCTGTTTAGAAGGCCCACTGTCTGCTGAATGTTTTAGGTGCCAACATCCTTGACCAGCGATGCCTGAGAGTGTATCCTGGGGTTCAGTCCCCTACTCTCTACTTTTCACAGCTTCTACTGTTTCTTATTTTAGAACCCATAGCTTCCTAAAAGATCCAGATCAGTTCACGCAATAGTAGCAGATCTGATAAAGTGCCTGCATCAGCTCATCTTGCCCTTAGTGCCCAGTTCTTAGTATGTACAGGTCATTGTGAAGTTCTCCATATTCCCATGAGCTAAGAGGGATGGGCTAAGTTGGTTTCCAAGTGTAGCTAGCACTCTTCATTTTGGTCCTCTAGCCAGTGTTCCAGTTAAAATAAGAAAACCAGGATTAAGTCTAGTGACATTCCTACCTCCCCATAAAAGTATAGTCCTTCATTTGTGACTGCCAAGTATCTGGCCTCTTAGAATGTGGAGAAAACCCTTGCTTTGCTTAAGGTAGCCTTCCTGGTAGGTGACTCTCAGAATTATTTATTTAATCAAAGCCTAGTTAATGCCCAATGGCAGAAACAATACCAAAGATTAGTAGTTAACCAGTTGGAAAGAGTAATGAGTATATGGGGTTTAGTAGCAGACATACAGAACAGGCTGACTGGATCTCTATCTTGTCAACATTGCTGGGGTCTCTCTGTTCCTGAGACTATGTTCTCCCCTTGCCTTCCCATCTCCACGAAGAACCTGGGAGGAAACATGGAAGGCGAAGCTTCAAGCTGTGACTTGCTAACCAAAAGCTAGCTAAATTTAAGGTTAATATTTACTCAGCCAGGAAATGCTCTAATTAGCATTAGCTCAAGCCCCACCCTGGAAGGACAGAAAAGAGCTCTCCCAAAGGGCTCTGCCCTGGGGGGTGACTAATGCTTCTCTGCCCTGCACCCAGATGTCTCGGAGATGGGGTGAGGCAGATCTTCCTTCCAAACTCAAATAAGAGTAAAATTGGGATTGTGGAATGAATTTTCCTGGGATGTCCAATGCCTTCCAGAATAAGAGCTAACTGTGTAGATCTCTAATCCCAGATGGTGAAAAAGGAATGGCCAAATACCTGAGATTTTCAATCCAGGGGAGCAGTTTCATGTAAGAGAGCTGGAGTCAGAGGTCCTGGGTCAAATCCTGGCTCTGCCACTGTTTCCTGTCTGACCTTTGGGTGACTCAACTTTCTAAGCTTTATTTTCCTCTTGGGTGAGTTGCAGTAATAGTTCTACCTCATGGGATTCTGGAGAGAATTAAGCAAAATAATCCAATGAAGTGCTTAGTGCATAATAAGTGCTTAAAGAATATCTGCTACCATTAATTTGATCATTCATGCAATTATTCATTCAAATAATATGCCAAGCATCCAAAATGTACCAAATAATGTGTTAGGTAATGGTAATACAGGAAATTGTCCCTTTCCTGAGGGAGCTCATAGCCTAGTGGAGAAACACATGTATAAAATTTTCTTCTACATTGTGATAATTACAATAATAAAAGTATGAACTGAAGTCTTATTAATGTGCAGAAAGGGAGCTATTTCCATGGAGAATTTCAGGAAGGCTTCATGGTGACATTTAAATGAAGTATTTAAGGCAGTTTAGGGCTTTTTTCTAAAGAGAAAAGAGAAAAAGTTATTCAGGAAAGAAGAAGCATCACAAACTGGAACACAACGAGAAAAAGACCAATTTGTTTGGGGAACAACAGAAAATTTGGCTGGAATGCCAGGGTGAAAAATGGGCATGGTGGGCAGCGATGTGAGAGTCAAGGCTATCATGGGACACCTCGAGGCATTTAGTTTTTATTTTGCACGATCAGATTGCTATTTTGGAAGAGCATTCATAGCCATATAAAAGGTTAGTAAAGAAGAGATTAGAATCGAGAAGCACATACAGAAGAGTATGGCCACAGTCCAGGCAAGAGGAAAATAGGGCCCAACTCAGGGCCATGACAAATAGCAGGAAAGGTGAGGAGGGCAGAGATATTGAGATGGAACACTCGTGTCCAATATCCTCATAGTAATACTATGAGCAAATCACTTCTCTTTCCACTGCACCTGACGCCTTATATGCAAAATTTGTGTTAAGAAAGGTTTTGTGAAAAAAATATCTGGAAAGTATTGAGTATTTCAGAAGAATATTTGTGATGATTCTTATGGTATGATTCATAAATATTTATCCCCATATAACCAAGAATTTGCTAGGCGAATCTCCCAACTACCTCCCACATATGAATTTATCACTTAAATTTGATCCTCCCTTCCTTCCTTCCTTCCTTCCTTCCTTCCTTCCTTCCTTCCTTCCTTCCTTCCTGCCTGCCTGCCTGCCTCCCTCCCTTCCTTCCTTCCTTCTTTCCCTCCCTCCCTAATTTCTTTCCCAGTGATTTTAACTAGAGGGATTTTTTTGGCCTATTCCAATCTCTATTAGTTGGGACTCTTGGTTGCAAGTAACAGAAACTGACTAGCATGATTAAGAAGGAGGAGGGGGAGGAAGAGTAGTAGCAGCAGCAGCAGTAGTAATGGTGATGGTGATGGTGGTGGGGTGGTGGTGGTGGTGGTGATGGTAGTGGTGATGGTGCTGGTGCTGGTGGAAGAAGTTAATTAGCTTACATAGCTGCAAACTGAGAAGTCCAGGGGTTGACTTAGTTCTAGCTAGATCTAGGGAGTCAAACACAGATGCCATGAACCAATTATTGTTTCCAGAGGGATGGAATGCTCTAATTTGGCAGACCTGGTTCATAAACCCACTTCTGTGGTCAAGAGGACTGGGTCAGTTACAGAAAGAAGGATGTGCGTGGTGTTTTTAGACCCAAAGAAAAATATATGACCACAGTCCACTACGTGAAAGAATTGGTCAATGAGAATTATAGCAGCAACTTCTTTTATGCTCTTTGATCTACAATCTAGGATATTTTCAGGCTACAGAAATATATATTCATAAATTCAGATACTGTAAAGGAAAACAGTGTTCCCTGAGTAATTACTTGAAAGGATTATACTAAAGTCTTCTGCTGTGGGTGGGGTCAGCCATGGTGGAAGCATCTTTTCATTTGCAGCCTGACATTAATGTCACCCAAACTCTTGGGGAGTTGAATTTATACTCTGGCTTTTGGGGTCACTTTGGATTACTGATTGTGGCCAATTTTTGTTTTTATCCACTAGGCATTTTGCTTCACTCTGGAATTCTTTTCAAACTCAAAGGGAAGGGCTCTAGTATTGGAAATTCCCTGGCTCATAGATAGGTTTATACTTTGTCTGGGCCTCAGTTATAGTCCAAGTAAGTACACACACACACACACACACACACACACACACACACACACACACTGTGCTAGAGCCAGCTCCTGACAGCCAATTGTTAAATTTTCAGGAACTTTGTNTTTTTATATTTTTATTTAAAGCATTTTCTGAGCCCCTTTAACCTTTCCTTGGAAATTTCTCAGGGGGACCTCCTTGGATAAGCAATCAAGCCAAGAAGGCAGGGCCTTGGGTCCCCCTCCTTTTCCTGCCTCTACTTCCTCAAAGCACTTGCTCTTTTGCATTGGGTTCTAAGTAAGATTTCTTTTGAGGAAAGTGCTCTGTTAATTAGAAATAAGGTTCTATGAGACATACAATTCCAATACTCTGATGGTATTTATATGGGGACTGTGGAGGTACATGGGAAAGAACACCTAATCCGGTCTTGGGGGTGAGGCATGGATCAAGGAAGGCTTTCCATAAAAATGATTCCTGATTGTGTGTAGGGTGGGGTGGGGTGATTGTGTACCTTCCAGGCAGAAGTAGCAGCACGTGGGAAGTCCCAGAAGCAAAACGTTTCAAGGTGTTCAATATGGCTGGAGTGTTTGGTTACAGGTGAAACTGAAGACATGAACTAAGGCAAACCTACATGCCTGCCTATTCTACTTTGTCAGTTTCACATCCTTCAATCAATGCTCTGTGTCTGGGCAGTACCTCCCAAACTCTTAAACTTCAATCCTAGTGAGGATACCATCTGTTCCTCCCTGTTCTTTTGGCACGGCTGAACTTTGACCCCAACACATTCTCAAAACATGCTTCCCGTATGACCCAGCCTGAGACACTGGACATTGAATCCAGTCATCACACCTGTACATTCTCTTTTTTTTGCCATCTGCACATACCTATCAACTTTCCAGATTCCTGAGCCCTATCAAGCCTGAGGCCTCATTTGTCTAAACCAAGCGCTGCACTTCCACTAGCTATGTCCTAGCCTCCTCATTCTCATTTGGTTTCTTAGTCAAGCCTTTGGACAAGAACCTTGCAATGGAATGATAGAGTGACTTCCCAAGTGCCCAACACCCTACATCAAACAAGTGTAGCTCCGTTAGGAGGCCAGCCTTAGGTTACCTACAATTTCCATGTGGCTAACCCTCAATAATTACTGTGCTCGCCCTCCAGCTCACTAAGATATCTTTTGTACCAAANTCTAAACACAGCCATTATTAAAATTTATATAAACTTAATAATTAAGATAATTATTTTAAAAGTAAAGATAATATTCAAAATTTGTCACTTCCTAGTTACTTACACCTATTATAGCTGTATGCTGGAAATGCTATATAATATATAGTGTGCTATTGTGCATCTTTTCCTGTGTTCAGTGAAGTCGTGTTGGTAGCTTGAAATCAGCCATGGTGGGAGTGTTTACATCATGGGACTTGCAAATGCTACAAACCTACAAATCAGAGCTTTTTATTTGAGAGAATTGGTGTTAAACATTTACCACCGCTCATATGCTCACCCACATACCCTCCCCCAACATAGACTTCTTCCATATTCTTTTTAGCACAGGTATCACTACCTTTACTATATGTCTCAGCACCACATCTCAAGAAAAGCCTTGTCATGCATCAAAATATTGTGATATATGCATTATTCATAATTAGATATTTATTGGCCTGCTTACTGGGGCAATAGATAAACATTACCAGACACCATAGTGCTTAGATGTCTCCCGGAATCCCTTTAAGGGATTTCACATTGTGAGAGGCTTCACCCAAATAATAAAGCCCAATCTCCTTTTTTTTTCCCCTCTTATAAAACCACATTTAAGAACACTGCTGGCACAGAATCAGAAGTCTTGCCAATTTCCCAAGTCCTTGAGAGAGTGTCACTCAGTAGCTAAGGATAAATTTACATTGGATGACTCTTCTGGCCTTTCTCGCTAACAGAAATGTATTTATGAATTCAGTGGCTTCACTGTCATAGTATTTCCTTGCTTTGTCAATTAAGCCAAGTGTAATCTCAAAATAGAATCAATTCCTGAATAAATACTGTTTTAAGGCTGATGTAATTTCTTGCTCTTTGCAAGCTGCAATTCAACATACATATCTAACAAACCAGCCATACAGGAGGCCAGCCAATACTTTAGACTTTTAATCTACTTAATGGGATAAAGGTTAGGCATAATTAAATATCTTTGAGCTTGAATCTCTCTGTGTAATAAGCAAATGACTTTGAATTAAATCCATCCATGGCATAAAAATAAAAACATTTATCAAGGTAGCAATTCTGAAAGGAGTAAGTCCCCTTCTAGTCACACTTAAAAAGGCTGGGCACTTGAGCCAAATGCCTGAAAAATACGTATCAACTTTAGCATATTCTTGGTAATGGCACTCAGAAAGACAGTGGCTAGAAAGATGAATTCCCTCATCTCAGTCTTCTCTACCCTAAGCTCCAGGATTTTCCCTTTTTTTGTTTGTTCGTTTCCATATCGTCCTATGAACTTTCTGGAAGAATGTTGGAGGCTCTGAAGCAGCAAATGTCTTGGAACAGCAAAGCATTCTAACTCTGACACACTGAAGATTGCCCTACATCTGACAGCTAAAATGCAGCATTGGAGACAGTCAGAGGCTCTGCTGTGAGAAGTTTGTCTGCTCCTAGAAGAGGAAAGTGCCCAGCTCCTGAATGGATGAGGGATCTGCAGTTGGTGAAGCGGAATTCCAGTGAGGGGCTCACAAGCATGACATCCTGCTCCCTCAGATCCCATCTACAGCCACCACTCTGAAGTCCCGGCTCCGGTTCAACATGGACTCCTGTGTTGGTGACAGCTGCCATGGGTCACTCCTCTTGGCTACTTTGCCCGAGAAGTCTATGATTGGAACAGCTGCCTGTGCCAACATATCTTTGCATCCAGGCTCAGTGCTGTTTTTTCCTGCCTGTGGACCAGAAAATATTTCATCTAACTGCTGCCCGATTAAACAAACCAGGCAGACGAGATTCTTTGCAGATAATTCCCCAAGATAGCCCATTCTATGTCTTCAATGAGATCTGCACTGCTCTGGGCAGTGACATGAAGGCAAGAGAAAGGGAGTGAGTAAAGGGAAAGGAGAGGAACAGTGCTGGGTAAGCAAGGCCCTGTGTAAAGACAAATCACATGGGTGTCATGCGAAAATAAAAAGAATTGCCATTAGCTGCGCTGATGCCCTTGTCTCTAGTGTCCCGGATGTCCCCTCTAACCTAAAAATTTAACCTTGAGGGTCAATTTATCTTAGAATTAGGGTGTGGAAGAGAGAATGGTGGCTAAGAGATTCTTCCGGCCCCCACCTCTCTCTCTTTATACATATACACGCATACAAATGCACACACACACATGCACCTACACTTGTGTGTATGTGTGTAAGCCCTGACAGCAGAGCTTGTTTCTGACCTTGTCTTGCATTTTAAAAGATATTTTAATGGATGTCTGCTTTCAGAACACTGTACTGTACTTTCAAATTGTGACTTATGTTCTATAATCTTTCACCTCTATATTTGTTTTGAGCCACTGATCCCTGACAATAAGTTTTTAACAGTCTATATTTTAAATTCTGTTAGTGTGCTCCATGTAAAAGAACTTGTTTGGGCCCAATCCCCATAAAGAGAGTGTTTGCTTAACAAGTAGATTCTGTTTCCTTGTTGACTCACTTCAAGCCCTAGAGAGTGGAATGCCTTGTCCTCACAAGCTGCCTGATAACCATCAGAGTCACCCTATTTGACTAGGGGGATGGGAAGTGGAAGCAAGAAGAATATGATTATTTCAGCTGTGATGACCAACTCAAGCCTTTCCCTCAGCTCAACCTGTCAGAGAGAAAATTCTCCCTGAGAAAATGAAGGCATAGACATTTTCCGTGAGACTCAGAGGAAGAGGAGGCAAGTTCACGACTGACAAATGCTGGGAAGGGATAGACAAAACTGCAGTTTGATGGAACTGGGCCTAAGACCAGGGCTTCCTGGGTGAGTGCTAAAGGATACAACTGTTTCTTTCACCATCTGTGGAGCCTAATGATTCTCCTTTCTGCCCGCTCCTAGATAAGGCACGTCCTGTGGCCAGCTGCCTGTGATGGCACCATCTTCAAATCCCTGGAAACCCTACTTCTGAAATGTTTGCCCTGTTTCTTAACAGTCCTGAGCATTTCCTGACCTGTGTTGAAG
This sequence comes from Hipposideros armiger, assembly GCF_001890085.2. Lineage (NCBI taxonomy): Eukaryota > Metazoa > Chordata > Mammalia > Chiroptera > Hipposideridae > Hipposideros > Hipposideros armiger. The sequence goes on from NW_017731616.1 coordinate 2,351,071, forward strand.
AGGTAACCTAACCCAGTCCTCTCTCACACTTTTCGGCATTGTTTCTGAAGTGATGGAGACAGAACTAGGAGATGCGTGTGGCTGACACAGTGCCTTTGTCCAGACTAGTGGATACTGCTATTCCTCTTGAGGCCTGAGATACCCACGAAGTCCTCATGGGTGAGACCCCTGAGAGATGGGCTCAGAGCTTGAGCCGCTTAGAACAATTCAGGTACAGTGCCAAGCTGAGAACCTTGAGTTGGTTAAGAGCCTATGAGACACAGGTTGCTCATTTCCAGGGATGGCTTGCACAAATCCACCATTCTCTCAAAACTAGCAGATGAAACTCGAACAGCAGGGCTCTTCTATGCACAGTCCCCCAAACCTGTGAAACCCTTCCTTGCAGGTTCCCCATTGGCAGGACTTTGTGCTTGGATGTGATGCCCCTGAGCCTGCATTGTCTGCAATTTCTATTTAAAGGCAAATTGTAGACAGAGAAATATTTGCTAAAAATTATGACAGCAATGTGACACATTGCTTTTCTGCCACTAAGGTCACTCTATCACAGGCCTCTCGCTTCCTCCTCATTTGCTGTTCATTCTAGGAGGCTTCCTCAATTTCAGCAATTCTTGTGGTGCAGAACCGCCCACCCAGTCATTTGTCACTGTAATAACCAGGAGAGCTGTGATCTTTTGCATCTTAGCACAATGATCGGAGTCCTGGAAGGCTTCCTAAATGGCCTGGCCCGCTCTGCTTGGACAAGGCTTCTCTTCCTTTCCAAGTGTGACAGAGCGAGTTCAGATGCAGGGCTCTCTAGCTGCGCAGAAGCTTGTAGGTCACAGCATGCCCAGTAGATTCATTAACATAGCAATCAAAGGAGAGAAAAGAAGGCCGGGCGATTCTGGTGAATGCTGAGCCTTGTTTTAAATCCTCATATAGAATCCTGATAGATCCGAGAGCCAGGGATTTGAGGCACTGTTTTGCAAAAGAATTTCAGAGAATCAAAAGCACAGGAATGGAGCCATCAGGACGGAAAGTCATGCATTGCAAAGCCCATCTGCAAACAAGCTCAGCTCTGGGGAGGGGTCTTCATTAAAATGGCAGCATGCATGCTCAACAAGCTGCCTAGTTTCCAGCTCCATTCCAGCAAGTAAAAGTATTTTTAAATTTTGAATGAAAGCAAGAATTCCTTTTGTCCCCATCAGTGGTTCCCTTTATTTATTCTCTCAGAACACAATACCTTTTCTCCAGTCCTACTTTCAGAGCTGCGGATCTTCCTGCGACTTATAGACATTTCCATAGTTTTGACGGACCCACCCTGGCTCTGAGGGTAGAAGTAGGGTGTGTTAGTTAAATACAATCTCTCAAGGGGTGGGTTTCTTAATTAAGGAAGCAGGCCTGAGTGCGCCCATATCCATCCCAGGTCTTTCCTTGGATAGGTCCTGCCTGTCAGTGGCTTTCTAAACAGGCACTCCTAGCTGGCTTGCACTGTGGCCTGGGAGGATTTGCCGGCCAGCACCCAAGACTCCCATGTAATCCACAGCCAAGAGAGAGAGCATCAGCACGTGGGGTCTGAACAGTGGGCCATCTTGAACTCATAACTACATTTTTGGAACAAAAACTGTGCATAGAGATTTAAGGAATTCAGCATTTGGATAAAAGAACAATGCTATTGGCGGGGGGAGGGGGGGTTGGCCACACCTACTTTTTTGGCTACAGATTTCAGAAAACTTCTGGAATTGCTTATTCTAAAAGTCTCAATTGGGGGGAAAAAAAAGTCTAAAACATTTCCCCAGAAGTAGTCACCTTTGCTAGCCACTTTCTCATAAAAGGGTGCATTTTACAAGCACGAGATTTGAAACTGAAAAAAAGAACAAACAAAACAACTCAACAAACCAGTCCTATCACCTTTCTCTTCTTTGTGACTACATATAATCAAACACACTAGTAAATTGCATTTTTGCTTTTGAAGTTACCCTGTTTCTTTCTCTTTACAATTTCTTTTGGTAATGAATTGCTGTAAAGAAATGTAATGATCAGGGTGCTTGCTCTGTGCTGATCTTCCCTCCTTAGCGCCTCCTGCTTCTTTTGATCAAAGAGCAAACTGAATACTGGAGTTCAGCTGCCCCAGGTCCCTCTCCTAGGAGGCCCTGCATCACATGCTTCTTACTCAGAAGAGAAAGAGTTGCCTTTTGTGAGTGGCTAAAGGTTGTGGTCAGCTCATGCTGTTGATCTGGGTTCCTTCTGTGTCACAGCAAAAGGGGGCTGAGCAAGTTGACTCTGGTGTTTGCAAAGTGATCAAGTTAGGGCTATTGGAATCACGGTGAGATGGCACAGGTTGGACCTAAGGCATTGGGAAGGAGGCAGCCTCAGGGTTTGCAGATGCTGAGGGAACATGCTTTCCTGCCCCTGAGCTTTCTAAAGGATTATCAGGCAGGGCTGATTTGTATACCTCCAGGGGCCTCATTCACCCAGGAATTGTGTAATGCTGGCTCCTGGGTCTGCGGCTTCCCAGCCTTGCTGCCTGTGGGAAAAGGTGACATGAACTATGATTCTGCTCCTACTCCATCTGCCTGTCCCAGTGAGCTTTCACTGAGTCATGTGGCAGGCTGTGTACCAGAGTCCATTTTGAGGGCCAAGATGTGTCCCATGTGGGAGAGAGTCTCTTCCTGGTTTTGTCACATACCAAAGCATCTGGCAAGTTATTCTATTGCCCCAATAGAGGCCAACGACCAAAAAGAAGGCTCACGCATGAGTTTTTAGGACTTGGCCTTCTTCACGTTCTATAGATTTTCCACCAGAACTTCGTTTTCCACCCTCGTTGCTTCTCTATTTGGCCCAAGCCCATTTATGTGATGTCCAAGGTGTACGTGGGTCTGGAGTAGGTGTTGGTTTGTCAGGCTCTGAAGAACTGGAAATTCTCTCAGGCTGCCTCAGGTAATGGGGGATGTTGTAAGGACAGACACAGCAATGCAAGAGATGGGGATCCCAGGCTAGAGGACAGAGGGTCCTCACAGAAGAGGAAATGGAATTCAGGAATTGGAAAGAACTAAAATTTCTCTAGGGCTTAGTTTGTCACTCCCTCAGGGTGACATTTTGAATCTCCACCATTAGTGGTAGAGCTCTTCGTGACTTTCTTTGGATTTTCCCAACATCTACCCGCCACCTGCCCCATGTTCCATCCTGTATATATTTTTCTGTGTCAGAGATTTCTGCTGGCCCAAACAAAGCTCAGGGATACTGATGACTTCTGTTTACTCCTAACTTTGGTTCACATGTAAACTCTTACTGCTCACTGCCTATCAGTGTTCTTGTATCTTATGTTCAAGATTCTACAAGAGACAAAATCTGACTGGCCCGGGTTAGACCAACAATCCTGTGGGCAGAGGCTTTCGTGCTGGGTCACGTGCCAGTCTGTGGGTTGCCTGCCTGGTCCTGTCTGCTAGCAGGGGGTTCAAGGGGTTTTCCTCAGCTCAAGACTGGGCAGAGCACTTGATTTTTCCCTCCCTCCAGAACATAAGACAAAATGTGAAAAGGAAGAAAATGAAATCTTCTACAGTTCCATAACCTGAAAACACCCTCGATGCCAAGGCATCTCCAGAGCCTGCCCTTAGCGAGGTCCCTGTTACATATATGGCATTTCTACCAACAGGAGAGCCTGCAGGTTGTTGTCTGAAAGCAACAGCCAGCCATTATCTGCCTGCCATTTTGTTAAAAAAAAAAACCAAAACCAAAAAACCCCACCAAAGCTTTGCTCAAGGCTGTGAATACTAAAACTTGCCAAAGGAAGTGGTGGGAACTGCATTACTTAAATCTTTTCAAAATTGCCTGAATAAAGCACTTCACTCAGACCTAAGGAGAATAGGCTGGCACTTACCCTGCAGGGCATCCATAAGATGACCTCAGAGTTTTTTTTTTTTTTCTGTGTCTGGTTTCTATGAAGGAGAAAGACTAGAGCTGAACCAATGAAACAAAGAAGTAAGTTCATACCCCCTCCTACCCCCAAGCCTTTTCATCTTCAGTTGGGTTCTGATTCAGATTGTCTCCACCAAAGAAGTTTTTTAACAATNGCCAAGATAGAGACCTATTGAGTTACACTCATTCAAGTTGGCTATCCATCAGTAGCGACCAAAGGGGTCCTAAAGTGGGTTCTCAGGAACCACCAAACTAAAAGAGTCAGACTGAGAAAGAAGCCTGGGACTGACCCCCGAGAGGAAAGCATCTACAGACGGCCTGATGAAAGGGAGACTGAGGGCCACATTCTGGCCTTCAGTGACCTCTCTATTCCCTAAACGTGTGTGTGCCACAAGGCACCATCTCTGAATTAGGCATAGTACTCAGTCTTGTTTTGGTCTTTAATTGTTCCAAGAGGACTAGCCCTGTTCCTGATTATATGGTCCTTCAAGGTAGGGATGGTATCCAATGCCTCTTTCATTTCTTCCATAGCACCAGCCACTGTCCAAGCACTTCCTGGCATTCCCAAATAGGAGGTGATTCACAGATATCCAATCATGTGCCATAACTGGTTGGCCTCATTTTTCAAACCTAAGTCTCCCCAACTTCCTCCTTGATTGTGAAGAATTCCTAAGTTCACTATAGTCTCGGCATGTATTTTGGAGGAGGGGAAGAGAAGGTTTATCAAGTGCTTATTTTATAGTCCAGACCCACGTCTTAGTCCAGAGTGGATGGAACGTGCCAGAAGTGGGAGATCAAGGGGTTTGTGAACTTTCTTGCCACTTCAGGTTCAAGAAGTTGTTCTCTTGAAATAGAAATAGTAGCTAGTTTTGTGGGGGTTTTTTTTTTTTCTTCATCAAGATCAGGCCCTTTTCTCAGAAATGCAGTTGCCTATGGAGACCTGACACTCCCTAGCAGTCCTTAGCAGCTGTCAGCCCCACAGCAGCAGTAATTATTCGGCAGGCTTCTTGCTAAATTCCAGTGATAGACTCTGCCAGGGCGGGGAACACATGCACACTGGAGGTGGCGAGCTCACAGGGCTCTTTGGGTGGCATCTCCCCTCTTCCCTCAGGAGGACTTGCCCTGGGACGCTTCCAGGTGGACTTTCCACAGCAAATGTGAGGAGTCCAGGGAGCGTGTGTAGAGCTTAGGGCTGTTCTCCCTAAGAATCAAAGAATCTGAAACACAGTGAGGGACTGAGCTGATAGGTAGGAAGAGATGCCAGACTTGCCAAGAAAAATGTACATGGAAGCTTGTTAATATGTAAAAAAAAATCTCTCACGAGTGTAAACACTATCATTCTCTCTTCTTCAGCATTATTGTGTGGGTGAGAGCCATAATGTATACAGGACACCTCACCAAAGCCCTTGGTTCGGAGTCCACAGCTCGGCTGTGTTCTTCTAGACTTTATTCTACCACCGACTTCCTGTGTGCAATTCAGGTCATTTGTCTGGGCCTCAGATTTCTCATGGCTGGATATCTACCTGTTCTACAACATTTTTAAAATTTGACAAATTATTCATTAGGTAAGTTGTCGATGGTCAATGCCTTCAAATAGCATGTGTAGAAAACTGTTTACAATTATTGGCAAGAATGGTAGGGGGCTATTCCCAAGTAACTTGAATCCACACAGGTGAATTCTTTTATTTCATGGAGACGTGGCCAAAATAAAAGGCTCTTCGGGAAGAAATTGTAGCCCTCTTGTTGTAGCCTTGGTATATTAAGTGGATCCCCTTTGGCTTAGTGAGATAGAGAGTACATTTTTCTAACTCATTTGAGAATTTCTGTTGTGCTCTGTGATTCCCTCCCTGTTCCTTCCCCCAGACTCAATGACTTCCAGGGGCGGTTTTTCCCAGAACATCTGGGAAAGGCTTGGGGATGGAGGGTGTCCTAGTCCAGTCAGCTGCTGCTTAACAGCACATGCTAAACAGCTTTAAGCAAATAGTGCGGGTGCCTATCTAGAGAATTGTCCCCCTCCCAGGCCATTCCATAGAGGTGGAACCCAGCCAGTTTTTCTCAGCTGGCTTCAAACACCGAAATCTGATGCCTTGGTGATTGATTTCAGCATCTGACTCCAAAAGACTTGTGCACTGGGGTAAAAGGGACATCTCTCAAGAGTGTGATAATCCACACTTCCTGATAAGGTTTCCAAACACCACTCTTCCTAATTTTTTTTTTTCTCTCACTTGGTTGCAGATCTATCTCTTGAGTCTGACAATACCCCCCAAAGTTATAAAGTGGGTTTTGTACTTTTTTATTCCTAGAATGTGAAAGATCCAGAATCCATGGTTTGTGTACTTCATGTGCCCACAGCACTTTGCGCATTCCTCTCTGTTGCCGCCAATCATGATGTATTGCAATTATTTGTGTACTTCTGCTTCATTTAACAATGATCTCCTCGAGGGTGAGAGTTTTGTGCCTTATTTATTCCTGTCGATTCAGCAACCAGACGCATAATTTTTAGCACATACAAATAGTAGGTGTTAATGAAATGTTATTTGAATAACTGCTTTGCATGAACTACATCAGGACATTTTGGAGATTTTCCAGGGAAAGTGAGACCACCAAGAATCAAAATATAGAAAATTGCATGATTTTAGGTATTAGTAGGGGGAATACATTTGACTGTGAGTTCAGAGCCTGAGTTAACTTTTGGTGTCAGTATAATCAAATTATTAGTTAAGTCGGTTTGTTTTTCTTTCACAAACAAGGCCCCCAAGTCTCTTAAGATAACATGAAGTAATCCTATGATGCCTTAAACACATAGAAGTAAAGGCCTGTATGCTCAATTTTATCTATCCATAAAGTATTTGTCAAATGAATGAAAAATTGAATCTCTTAATAAACAGGAGATATATAAATTCCCTTTAGCTTTCTTTGAACTCCATTATTTAAAAAAAAACACTTTACTTTTAAATGAGATAATATATATANAAAATGCCGGAAATTTCCTCCCCTTGTGTGCTGCTGAGCACCATGATGGCTGCCAGAACTTTGAGCTCATCACAATCAAAGAGCTCAAAGTCTTAAAGGAGCCGTCCTCTCTGGTGGAGAAACCATCGAGTTCTGCACTGCTTATTATGGTCTCCAACTTGTTGATTGTGACAAAGCAAGTTTTGTGTACAGGAAACAACCACTTCCCTTCTCCCTTTGGAGGACCTTAAAAAATTGATCTTAGATAAGAAGCCATAAATAATTACATAAACAATTACTCAGCCTTTGTCTTTTTTTCCTTTAATCCTATAATGGTACTTTAGCAATAACATCTAACACAACTATTTCTTTTTAGTTGTCATAGTAAATAAAAATAGGAAGAAAATTAAAATATTGTAAGCACTTGGTTTTTAAGACTTTTAGTAGTTTTACTAAAACTTATTGATGCATTACTGGCTCCTAATTTACTAACCACGCGTGACTATGCAACTGAATGCAACTTTTTGTTTTCCCCAAGCAGAGAATAAGATCATTTTTACAGTATGTCATTGAGGACATATAATACATTTCCCAGCTATACGCACTGCTTAGATTAAAACTGTGCTTTTAGATGTGAACCATAGCTCCAATATTTAGTTTTAACTATCTAAACTATAACTTCTCTCAAGTCATAAAGACGTTAAAAGCTAGATTATTCTCTAAACAGAGGTTGGGCTTTCTAATATACTGTTACCTTTTATGGAACAAAAAGCAATGGCAACGCTCCATAAATGTTCAGCTGGCTTATCCTATTTAGCTTTCTATGGGAAGTCAGGAATAAAAATGGGACTATCAATGTGAGCAGTAAATATTTGCCATGTACTTAGTGATAGATTTAGACATTTACTGTTTGAAAATGTTCTGGGGAGGAAAAAAAAAAAAAGAAGAGCCATTTTACCATGGAGAATATGACCATCCATTAGCATGAGAAAAAAATTGCCTAGATTTGAAGTGACTTGAAACAGTTGATATAATATTTAACATTAGTAATATATACATTTTTAATATATTATAACCACAGGAATACCTGCTTGTAATTTGAATGTTATAATACTGGATAATAGGCCGTGGCAAGTAAGGCGTATTTCATGAAAATTATCAAGGTGGAAGCTTCATTTAATGCTCTAAAGTAGTTGTGTAATTGTACCTTTTATTCTATTAAGACTCTTTGCCTTATAGTAGTAAAACTGATTGCAGAAGCACCCTTCTCTAAGCTTCCCTATGATTTGTCATTCATTCATTCTTTCATTCATTCACTCTACTTAAATCATTCATTATTCATTTATTCTACTTAATGCCTGTTGAGCACACAGGGGCTAACCCACTCTGTAAGATGTGAGGATTCAAGATCCCAAGATTAGTATGACCTGGTCTTTGCCCTCCAAAAGTAAAAAAAAACAAGTGGAAGGGATTATTTAATGTCCCCTGACACAAGTGTGAAAAATACAGAGGAATAATGGAGGGAGGGGATGGGTCTAGATAGACAGGGAACTGGTCTACACTGTCCTTCTATAACACAGGATTTACCCACAAAAAGTGAAAAGGTGTCATAAAAAGGGCCCTGAGTTGGGAGTTAGAAGGCTTGGGTTTGGCTCCTTGTCCAGCTACTTAGATTTGTGACCCTGGCATTTCACTTCAACTCCCTGAGTTTTCTTATCTACAAAATAGAAATAATAATAGCCTCTCCCTCATCTCACAGAATGGTGGTTTTAAGGCTCAAGTGAGCTGGTACAAATGAAAATATTTTTTAAAGATTATATAAACTCTTAGAACTAATAAATTCAGTAAAGTTGCAGGATACAAAATCAATACACAAAAATCTGTTGCATTTCCATACACTAATACCAAACTATCATAAAGAGAAATTAAGAAAACAATCCCATTTACAATCACATCAAAAGAATAAAATACCAAGGAATAAAACCGATTAACATATTCCAGGGTATTATTTTGCATACGGATATCATTATTGATTTCTAGAGTTACAGTTTTAACTCATAAGCAAAAATAAAAAAATTAAAAACATTTATATAGATAACAGAATTAGTACTACCCATGTATAATGCGCACCCTTATTTTTCCTTCATAAATTTGGGCAAAAAAGTGCGCTTTATTCATGGCAAAGTTCAGTAACTTAAAAAGATATCTGCACCCCCATGTTCATTGCAGCATTGTTTACAATAGCCCAGATATGGAAACAACCTATGTGTCCATCAATGAGTGAAAGGATAAAGAAATTATAATACAGACACGCGCCGCACACACACACACACACAGACACACACACAGACACACACATGAGAGGGAGGGGGGGAGAGAGAGAGAAAGAGAGAGAGAGAGAGAAAGAGAGAGAGAGAGAGAAAGAGAAATATTATTCAACCATAAAAAAAGAATGAAATCCTGCCTCTTGTGACAACACAGAGAACATTATGCTAAGTGAAGTAAATCAGACAGAGAAAGACAAATGCCATATGGTCTCTCTTATATGTGGAATCTAAAATAAAAACAAAAGAAAACAAAACCAAGCTCATAGATACAGGGAACAGATTGGTGGTTGCTAGAAATGGGGAGCGGGGATGGGGAGAAATGGGTGAAAGGGATGAAAAAATTTTTTAAATATGCTTAATTATATATACACAAAATTATAGTATATAATATTTATATTACATAATTACATACATATATCTCATTATGGGCACTAGTGTCCAATTTCAAGTATTGTGCCTACTTGTGGACTTCATCATAAGAAAGGGAGATGAGAATTTGGAGAGGACTCAAAAGAGATGGGTAAGAAAGTAAAAAAAGAATAAAATGGGAAACCTGAGACAACATATGGAATAAACACAGGTAGGGTTCCAGGGGTTCCTGTCTTTACCACGAACCAAACAAGAAGAAATGGATTTAAATCCCAGGATAAGGAGAGATTTGGGTTAGGAATAAGGATAATTTTACTTTCTGTAAAGCACTGTTAAAACACTAAAATGGCCAGTAAAGGAAGACTGTGTTCGCCTCCTTTGGGAGCCTTTAAAAATAGAATACAGCCATCTTAATGGTGGTGGGCCACTGTTCTATGCAGAGTATATAAACAGAGTTCAAGTACAAGAAGTGCCCAGGTGATGCTTGGAACTGCACAGCTTCAAATGTTTCCTTTGGAGGAGAACCAGAATCTGGAGTGCTATATCAGGCCTCCACTCACCTTCTGGACAAAGTGGATAGAAAAGATATGTCCTGGGTGGTGAACACACAATGCAATATATAGAGGATGTATTATAGGATTGTACACTTGAAACCTATATAATTTTACTCACCAATGTCACTTCAATACACTTAATAAAAATTAAAAAATATATATATGCCTTCTCTTATGCAGAACTGTTATTCTTTTTCTTAACTTTGTGTAACTTCAGATGTTTTATGACGTATGTACACAGCCTGAGGGCTGCAAAAGCCATTTGCTTCAGGACCAACTAAACATACAACTGCTTTCTCTTAAGCACTTGGATGGATCCTCATTCTTGGTGGGATTCTGGCATTTCGCCCCAGTGCCATGGAGTGCCATACAGGACTTGTGGATGCTGGACTAACTCAAGCCTTTAAGTGACAGCCCTCACCTTAATGGAGTGTGTTTCAGGGGTTCCTGGTATGTGGCTGGCAAAACACCAGCTACATTAGGAACTAGAGACCATACTTAACTTGGTTATTTTCCAGGCTCTATAAAGTGAATAAAGTGAAACAGAATCTTTAAAGCAGCCAAGTACAGACCTACTCTAGGCAGAAGGCAAGCCCATGTATACTTCAAAGAAGCCATTTGCCCTGTTGGAGCTGTTCTGGAATGTTCTTGAGCCTACAGCATGATTAAAGCTGGTTTTGTGACCCTGGCAATTTATTTCAACTCCCTGAGTTTTCTCATCTACGAAATAGAAACAATAATAGTTGCTCACTCATCTCACAGAATGGTGAGATTCCCAAGAGATGAGAGCCTGCAAATGAGCAGAGGTGGATGTGGGTTAGTCCAGCCATTACTCCTACCTCTGCGTTTCTTCAGCTGTGGAAGGAAGAATTCGGGGCCAGAGGGTGTGCCGATGGGTCCTCTACTTTCCAGGTATGATACTTGGGCACACCAATTCCTGAAATGGCCCTGTTCTTTCTTAAACTTATTTCCCATGTGATTACACTGTAGCTTGGATCATGTGCTGCTTTTTCCACCCTTCATGGTCAGAATCTGCCTTCCTATTTGTGTAACCAACGGGGAAAACGGCAGAAGTAGGAGGGAGTTTCTGTTGTAACTGTCTATTTTTAGTGGCTCATAAACTTCTCAATATTCCTTTGGCCTGAAGCTACACATGTTTGGTCTCAGCCCAAAGGGAAGTTATTTTGGAAAGTTTGAGCAAAATCCTCTCCTTTGCTGCTTGGGTTGGGTAAAGAAGACAGAGAAAAATGGGCTTTTAGAAAATCAGGTCTGTAACTTTGGGGCTGGTATGGAACTGGCCTCTGGCATCCTTCTTGGCCCATCCTCCCCAGCCCTCCATTAGAGGTGAGGCTTCTGGACCAGGCTCTTAGTGGGCCTTCTCATAGGCTGCCTTTTGGTCACAGGAAAGTGGCAGTGACGTTGCCCCTAAGTTGAGGGCTAATAGCAGAGTGGTCAATTGGGCTATGCGATGGTGTGACAGGAGAAAGAACTGGATCAGAACTCAGGAAACTCACCATCTGCCTCTAATTAGTTGTGTGGCCCCGGGCAGATCTAGTCCCTTCCCCTGATGTTCAGGTGCCTCCTCTACAAAATGAAGCGGCTAGGCCAGCTCTCAGTTCTAATTCTGCTCTGGAAAAGGGGAAATAAAAATGTATCTCTTCTTGGGATGAAAGTGCTCCAAGGATTGGGGAAAAATTATCTTCATTCCTTAGGGGCACTGCTGGTAAAAAGTCATTGAGACCAAAGGCAGGCTTTTCCTGTAGCTCGTATTAGGGAGAATAAAAAAACTGAGGCTCTGGAATACAAATATATAGATGACTTCTTGTTTGTGGAGGGTGGAGGTGCAAGAAAGATATAAATAAAAATGAAGTGATGATTTTGTATGGTCATTTCACATAGTTTCCCAGAAGTGAAGGTATTTACCCATCAAAGCAGATGAAGGCCAAGCTCAACTCTCTTTCTTCCAAAAAATGTGGAAAACTTCATTTGTTTATTTATTCATCTATTTATTTCTTCAACTAATATTTATTGAGCGCCCACTAATTTTCACCCTTTCCTCTTGGAGTGGGAAAGGAAATGGACATTGGAAGGAAAAGGTAAGGGAAAAAACTGGTTGACTGTCTGGACACAGAAGGTGGGCTTGGGGCTTAGAGAGTATATTGAAATACTATCCTCCAGGGAGGACCCAGAGCATCACTGAGCAAACACAGTGACCCAATGCCTAGATTATATGTTTGGGCTTCCAGGTTTCAGAGCCAAATCCCCCTCGCTGACTAGCAGAGATGCTGGGTTGTACCCAGGGGCAATTGGCAGGATGCCATCATACCTACAACAGCCTTCTCGATCCCTTGCCCTGTCGTCCATTCCCATGGGAAGCTCTGAGTTCCCACACATCCTCAGTCAGGAAGGTCAGCATGGGCACATCTGTGTGTATCACAGGGTACGGCTGATAAGCACCAGCTGCCGGACCCTACTTGGCCTAAATCACCACATCCTCTTCCGTATCAGCTACTGCAGCAAAACCACAGACCCTGTCTCACTCCTGATCAGAGCCAGCTCTGAAAATGGAGAAAAAGAAATAGTGCAGGGAGCTTGCCTGAGTTACTTGCCAACCAGGTAACAGCTGGTGCTGGTACTGTTGCTGTCAGAAGCAGCCGAGGGGGAGTGATGGCATCATTTTCCTGAGGCTTTGATATGAAACCAAGAGAAAAGAATACCTGTACTCCTGCCAACCTGAGAAATGAAACCAGAGCTTAGAGCAGTCCTTCTCAAGGGATGGTATCCGATGTCTCCCATTTCTTTCAAATCACCAGAGGATCTTGTTAGTGTGCAGGTTCTGAATCAGCAGGTCTAAGAATTTCCATTTCTAACAAGCTCTTCGATGATGCCTACACTGCTGGTCCGTGGACCACACTTTGGTTATTTTTTTTTAAATTTTATTGGGGAATTGGGGAAGGGAACAGTGTTGGGGAATTGGGGAAGGGGAACATTGTGTTTTCCCAGGATCTATCAGCTCCAAGTCCAGTCACCGCTTTCAATCTAGTTGTAGGGGGGCACAGCCCACCATCCCGTACGGGAGTCAAACCGGCAACCTTGTTAAGAGCACACGCTCTCACAAGCTGAGCCATCCGGCTGCCGCTGCCTGTTGGCAGCTCAGCAGCAGCCCAGCTCTGGTGCAGCTCACTGGCCCATGTGGGAATCAAATAGGCGACCCTGTTGCTCAGAGCTCGCGCTCTAACCAACTGTGCCACCTGGCCGTCCCGTGGACCACACTTTGAATAGTAAGGCTTTGTTTTAGTCTCCCCAGCACCCTCCTCAGGGGTAGGAACATGAACATGAACCAGGCCGGACCAATGATAATATCTGAACGACCAATCAGAGTTTTTGCCTTTTATTAAGTTGGGGGGTGGGGAGATTTAATATGTAACCGAGAGAAGGAAACCCTATCATTTCTAGTTGCTAAAGTGTGAGCCAGAGCTGCTACCAGCAATGATTCCCATGTCCCAGAGGAACTGGTCTTAGGGGATGCAGCAGATACATGGGAGAAATGGGCAGGGGGATAGAGAGGATCTGAACTGTATTGAATGTCCTAGCTTTGGTTGTCCCCAAGGCAGCTCCACCTGGCCCTTCCTGTGGTTTTCTTCTGAGTCTGCAAATAACCCTCTATTGCTTAACCCAGTGGTTCAACCTGGCTGCCCATTAGAATCTGATGCGCAGCCCCTCACTTGGGTACTCTGATTTAATGGGTCTGGGATAGAACTTGGGCATAGGTAGTTTTTTTTAGCTTTCCATTGAGCTTTTAATGAAAAGGTCATAAGATAACAGTTTCTCATCACTGTACATTAAGACTGCAGGCTTCTGAATGGACAGATCAGTGTCAGAGCTGCAAGTATTGCANGTATTATTTATTGAGAAGGAAGTGTGCATTAGCTACCATGGTAACTTATGCTGCTCTTGGCACTGTCCAGGCCAATTAAGGCCCTTTCATAAATGCTCATTTTTTTTTCTGGGACTGAGAAAGCCACTCAAGTCAGAGACAGATAAGTATCTTACAAGCACTGAGCATCAGGCTTCGAATGTCCCTCTATTGACTTTCCTGGCAATCTTACTGTTCACAATGGATTTGCATTTACTCCAAGCCTCTGGGAGGAGTGTGGGCCCTGCATCGCACCCAGCTCTAGCTCTGGGCAGGGAGACCTCCTTTAGCAGGGATCAGTCTTGCCTCCATACCCTCTGCACCTGCTACCCAGTCGCTCTTCAGTTAGAGTCCAACCTCGCTTGTTTGGTTCTATGGAGGTCTTCTTTCTCCAGGTTCTTTGCCTAGGCCTTTGGTCCCTGCTGTCATACCTCTTTGGTACTAAAACTGCTAGTCTGCCAATATCTATCCATCCATCCATCCATCAATCCATCCATCCATCCATCCATCCATCCATTATTACCTTCCTACTACATACCAGATGCTATATTTGGTGCAGGGGACACTGAGATGAATCAGACATGGTTTCTGGCCTCAAGGAACTTACAGTTTAATGGATGAGGCAGACAAATAAAAAGGCCAGTGGTTTTATATGTGGACATATACAATTCACATCATATGAAAGATTTACAGTGAAACATTTTATTCCCACTCCTCAGATCCCCAGTTCCCTTCCCCACTAACTTCAACCGATTAGTTAAAACCCTTTCAGGGATGTGGGCATAAGGACACCCAAGGATCTGGGTGGGGTGGGCACACAGTAGATGCCTTCTGGACATGGGGACTGTGACTGAAGTGGTAAGTGTACAGAGTCACTCTAGCAGGGAGGTGACATGAGGCACCCTAAAACTTGCATTCCAAATCCGACATGAGTCACTTCCATTGTTTCTTAGGAGACTCAACTCTATCATTTCACACTTTATTGTTCATGATGGGTGTTCACCATAATGTAAAGTGATAGGCAAAAAGAAAGTCCACATTAAGTTCAAAATGTGGTGGTTTAACTCAGAGGAGTGTTAGCTGAGTGCTTGTGGTGCATAGGATGGAGAAAATGCACACTAATAGAGGATTTCCAGTGGTTACATTTTGTACATTTTCAGAGCTTGCATCCATGTAGTATGCACTGGGACAGCTATGCAGGAGGTCAATGGCTGGTGTATTTCTGATTAGTTGGTGTCATGCCATATAGATTGGAACTATTTCAGTGATCACTAGTGTTAATATGAACAAGTATTTCGTGGGGCAGTTTTAAATGAAGAATGCCTGTATTTTATGTATAATCAGTCATATATATACATTAGGC
>NW_017731616.1:2368447-2369512 GCF_001890085.2 Hipposideros armiger
TAGCTAAATATACAGAATAATTTCTTGTATCTGAAACCCTTTTTGGTTTATCATCTTTATTCTTTAGGAACAACTTGAGATAGCAAGGCAAGAAATATTATCTTCAATTTATAGATAAAAAATATGGTTTAGTCGCAGACATTGCCTAGATCTCAGGTCCCAATCTCTCTTCAATGATGTAATTGTGAGATGATAGCCCATTAGTTCTCCTTTTTACTTCTGCCTCCTTTCCTGTGCTTTGCATGGAGCTTGATGAGGACAGTTCTATAACCGGACACTAGCCCCAAAGGCTCCTAGACAAGGGGGCTGGATTAAAGAAAAGAGAAGAGAGAAGAAATAGGGGAAATGGTGTGCATTTCATTACTCACTGGTGTCTTCAAAACTCCTTAGGGGATCTGGCTAATTCCACCAGGGAACTAGAGAAGGTCATTATTGTTAGACAGGGTCTGAGGTTATTTTTAATAATCCTGGTGAGTGAGGGCTTCTCATAGGGCAGACAGCCCTCTTAACGCTCTACTCAACCCCTCTTCCTATTTCAGCAGTGAAAATAGGGTTTTATCATCCACTCTAGATTTTCTCCTCCCTCCAATCTTAGATCAGTTATAGGGTGCATCTGCCTTCCTTCCTCCCTCTATAAGGAGAAAACACATCTTAATACTGAGAAGTGGGAAAGTGGGAAAAGGGAAAAAGGAAAAAAAAGGAGGAGGCACAGTTTTTTTAGGTACAGTTTCTGGCTTCACATTATCCTGGTGTCCCCAAAATATGAAGATGGAAATCCCACCCATTTTTAGGATTGTTTTGCTATTTAGGATAGGAACACAGACAAGAAGTGACAAATCTTACAAGGTGCACAGAGCTGCTAAGGAGCCAGTGGTAATGAGGGTGGGAAAGTGAAGCTGAGTCACGCAAGTGCAGGATCGGATCTGGTTTTTATTTTAAATTTTGATATTTTGTTTATTCTAGATTTTTTGCACTAAAACATTAATCGTCTTGATTACTGACTTCTTTGGCACCCTTCTATTTTAACTGAGTCAACCGTATTTTAATCATCAGTACTGTTAGGCT
>NW_017731616.1:2370412-2379058 GCF_001890085.2 Hipposideros armiger
TTTCCTTTATTTACCAATCTCTCCCTTTTCATCCTTGGCTCAGGGCCTGGTCTTCATCATCCAACGTGTATCTTGGGTTTCTGGTTACTAATAGCAGTGGCGTGTGTGTGTGTGTGTGTGTGTGTGTGTGTGTGTGTGTGTGTGTTTCCAGTCCTGACTATCTTCAAATATCACTTCCGATAGCTTGTAGATGGTTTCAACAAGCAAGCCACCTCATTTCACAGGATCTGCTTCTGATAAGCCCCTTGGGGGCACGTGGCCTGGGCGCTCACTGGGAGTGTTTGGAGAAGGCGTGGCTGTTCTCCTGGCTATGCATCGCGTTCGCACTCCACCAAGCATGTACATGTGGTGTTATCTCTGTCTGAAATGCCTTTGCCTGGCCAATTTCTACTTGTCCTTCAAGAGTCTAATCAGGCATCACTTCCTTCAGGAAGCTCCCTGGCCATCCAGACATGGGCTAGGGACAGGGTTTTTTCATAATGGGCTGGTATAGCCATTTATGGAGCCAACTGTTTTAGCTGGAGTCAGTTCTGATTGGTCAGTTATATATTTTGACTACCAATGATTAGAGCCCCTTCCTGAGTTCTACTGCACCCCATATATACCCCTAGTATGTGCTGTATCACATTGTTTCATATTCATCTGTTTATCTTGCTCTCCTAGTAGATGGTGAGCTCCTTGAAAACAGGGACTGTCTTTTCCTAGTATCAGGAACACAGTAGGCCTTTGATAAATGTTTGAATGATCCATCACCTCCACTCAGAGTCTCTTAAAGCTTACTGCAGGTCCTTGCTCTTCCCAGTGCTCGTATCTATTAGAGCACCATTGCTGTTTGTTTCTGTCTCATTTCCCCTATTACATTGTAACGTCCCTGTGGTAACCAACTATGTCTTTATTCATTTCTGCTATCTGGTGCCTGGTTCACTTCCTGGCATATATGGTAGGTATTAAATAAGTGTAGAAAAATCTGTTAAGCTTATATCTCTTTAATTAAAAGTTTCAAAGTGGCAGATTATTATATACACTTTTGTTTCTACCTGCTGAAGTGCTTGGCCAGTTTAATATGAACTAACTATGTGACTTTTGTCAACACTTGGTTTGGATGTTCCTTAAGTGTCCTCAGGTACCAGACTGTTAAGTAGCATAACTAGACATCTGTTACTCTTGATATTAGGATGAAAACAAGCCCTGAAAGACAATGAGCACAACCTGGGCGTTCTCTGTGCCCCACAATCTTATTTATGTCCTGGGGTGTGTCTTTATTAGGCACCTTGCAGAGGAGGCCCAAGCCTTTGACTGAGCTAGGAGTCCAAGACCTCAGACTGGTAATGGAAGTGAGTGGGGCTGGAGTTTTTGTCTAAAAATGGGGGTAGTTGGAGGGCTGGCATCAGGTCCACATTGGTAGGTGGAGAGTAAGAATTGGATTTCTAGACGAGAATCCAGAAGGAAGAAGAAGCTAGAGAAACACTGCAAGGAGGTAATGGAAAGATTTCCAGAGACAATGAGATGCAGCAAGGGCCTTGTCACTACAAACCTGGGGTTAGGTCTGTGGGTAGAGAGGGATTGTTTGGGGCAGTGGCTGAGCTCTAAAAACGGAAGAAGGTGGCCTCTTGGTTATATGCAGTGGAGAGCTTGAGGGTCACTACAAGCACACCATGTGTGTCAGGGGGCATGGTGTAGACAGAACACCCTAGACAAGTGGTCCTTTAACCTGTCTCCTTTGATGCCTAATATGGTGGAAGTTATATATGGAAAGATAGGCTGCAAGACGAGATGTTGCCCTCTTCTGTGCTCTGAGTAGCTCAGGTTCAGACAGCAAAAGTTCCTCCTCATCCCAGAATGGGGCCGAATCAACTTAAATAAATATGATTAATAATGTGTCAGAAGCAACCCAAATAAAGGAGTGCAGACCCAGCTGTGGTTACCCAGTCAGTGATTCATACCCACTGAAGGGCGGGGGGCTCACAACCTGTGCAGGATCAATGTGGGGAAAATAGGGACCAAACTCTCAGTAAGAGAAAATGGGAAAGCTTGCTTCTACTTTTTGAGAATACCAACCAAGTCTATCAGGGTTAAGCATGGAGAAAACAGACTTGATTCACTTTCCACTTGGAAGGAGACTCTTTTCTAGCCAGCTTACGTCAGAGTAGACGGTGAGGATTTGATAAAACAATGTCTTTATTTCCTATGTATATTTCTTTGTTCCAAAAAGAGCTCTAATGTGTTTCCATCTTGGGTTCAAAGAAGACATTGTCCTGGAAAATCACAGCTCTTTTGGAAGGGCAACCAGGACATGAAAACCTGTGTGCAAAGCCTTTACCTTGTTAAGCTGAGAGCTGAATTTCCTGAGCCAGGGTGAGCTCTCTGGCTCAGGTGGCTCTCAATTAAAGCAATTTGTATTCAAAGAATGTGTGCACGTGGAGGCTCCCACAAAATCGGTGAAGTCAAGAGGGGAAACAGGAAAACAACAACAACAAAAAAACTAGTGTAACCAAGAAGTACTTATGTGGAAGGGCAAAAAGAAATTTTTTGTGTTTAATTTCTAATTAAAATATTTGTATGCATAGCCTCCTTTCAGCCAAAATTCTGAATGTGTTGCACACTATTTACTATTCTCCCCCTTCCTTGCTGCCCTCCTCCTGAAAAATAAGGCTGAATTTCATCCTGGATTAGTCTTTGCTCCTTATTTTTCTTACATTTAAACAAGTACACAATTTGAGTGCCTAGTAGAACACACGGAATAATTTGCTGCCACTTTCCTTCAACCAACTCAGTGGGAATGAGGTATTAATGAGAGTGTCCCCTTAAACAAGCTGTACAGTTTTGTCATTTCTATGAAGCTTGCTGGCATATAAATATAACCCCACATTCTTTTATGAAATACATAAATGCAATAAAATAGTTGCTTTGGTTCTTTTCTGGAGGCAGAAAGAGAAAAATGTCAAACTCTCATTGTTCAGTGTTTCTAACAGACCCCTTTTGTATGATTGCTTTGACTTTCCAGCACAAAGTTCCAAAGTACAGATAATAGCTTAAAAGGCTATCTGAACCCATTCTGTTATGTAGATGAAAGGAAGTCTTTAAAATTAATCTATGGCATCTCTGAATAAAAAAGAAGGGCACTCATCCAACTCATTTCCTTGGGCCAAAGCAATGAGCAAGCAGAACAAAAATGCCAAAACTCTGCTGCTCAGAAAACTGGAGTTTGATATGGCACAAGCACAGCAAATTAGCAACCAGATTTTTGCTTCTGACCTGTCACTGTTTGGAAATAAGAAACAGTGTGTTAATATTCAATATTATCAATAAATTAAAAATTAATGTAAGGCACCTGACTAAATATAGTGTAAAGGTTAAAAACCTGTTACATTGCTGTTTTATAACAAAATATTTTATGAGAGAAACATATTTAAAAGGAGATAAAATAATCCTTATTTAAAAATTAAAAGGCTGTCTATTAAAGGCTGTCTAAACCAAAGGAAGCAATTGAAAAAAACTAAGTATGATTGGAATAAACATACTGGGAAATACGCACTACACATCATCCTAGAGAATAAATTTTATTAATAAAATTATATCTCCACATTTATTTATATTACAACAAATACCATATTTAGGAATCAAATGCAAATGTTGGCAAAATAAGAGATTCAAGGAAATTTTGAGTTAATAACATCAGTTAAAATGGCATCTGCCATTCAGGGCATTAAAATGAAAAGACTTGGAAGTATTCAAGTAGCAGAACTAATAAGCATTTAGGGGGATTAGTTACAAAATAATTATATAGGTCAATACTGTCTCTATATGCAAACAATACCTGGAAAACACACTAAAAATGCAGATCCCATTCACAAAACATAACACAAAATACATAGGAATAGAAATATGCTAGACCTATATGTAGAAAAAAAAATCAATTTCCTTTTTCAGACATGTAAAAGGGGATTTGAATTCATGAAGAAACATGTTCTACGAGTACATTTCTACTAGTAAAGACACGTGTTATTAAGTCAATCCCTCAAATTAAGCTCTGGTTTTTAACAAATTCCTGTAATAGAAATGCTAATGGGACTTTAGGGAAAACTTGAGGAAAATGTTCTAATGTTCATCTGAAAAAAAGAAAAAATACATGTAAGCATACCTAGGAAAATCCTGAAAAAGTAGAATAATGATGTAGGACTTGCTCAGGTTTAAAAGTGTATTATAAAGTTTTTTTTTATTAAAACAGTATGGTTCTATCACAGGAATAGATAAATAGGATAGGGATAAATAACATGTTGGGTCACCCCACCAATTGGACAGACATGCTCAGAGGTGAACACATATAGCTGGGTTTTTCTTCACAAAGCGGCGTCTCGCCTCCCAGGAAATAGATTTCTACTGGGCATTTTTTTCAGTTTATCAACTATGCTATGAACACTGAGGGTAAAAATACTACTATATTTCTTATTTTAATTCCTGCACAGTGCCTGGAAATAATAGGTAGTCAATGGTTGATGAATGAATAAATGAATATGTAAATAAATGTGCATTGAAAAAGAAAATTTTGAATAATATTAGGAAGATCCACCAACTTTAAATCTCTGCTTGAAAGTTACTAACAAAATTTCTTTGTAATGGCTAACATTAGAATGTAATTTTCTATTTAATAAACCAAACCCCAGCTAATGCCTTAGTTGAGTGTTTTTCAAATTATATTAATTTACAGACTAGTTTTCATGGGAAAAAAATTCATATTAGCCCAAGTGATGACTCAATTTATTATTTTTAAAGTAACGTTACTTAAATGTAAGAGGTGTGATAAAAAAAATATGGTGAATGTTTAAAAAAAATTTACTACAGTAAAAGACACATTGCCATTAATCCCCCTCAAAATACTCCCCCTCGCTTCGAACACACTTATTCCATTGTTCTTGCCACTTTCTGAAGCAGTTCTGGAAGTCTTCTTTCATGAGTGTCTTTACTTCATCCTCCATCATGACAATGCTCCATGTCACACATCGCTTCTGGTACAGCAGTATCTGTCAAATAAAAACATTACTGTGTGTCGTCATCCTTATTCACTGGATCTGGCACTGTGCTACATCTAGTTCTTTCCAGAGTCAAAATGACCATGAAAAGAAAATGTTTTGAATTGATTCAGGACATCGAGGCAGCCACGACAGTGCAACTGAAGACACTCACAAAAGAAGACTTCCAGAACTGCTTTGGAAAGTGGCTACAACAATGGGATAAGTGTGTTTGAAATGAGGGGGAGTATTTTGAGGGGGATTAATGGCAATATGTCTTTTACTGTAATAGTTTTTTTAAATTTAAACATGCACTGTATTGTTTGATCTCATCTTGTACACACACACAAAACTAGGTATACAGTTCTTAGGTTTATGACTTTTTTTTTTTTAAAGATTTTATTGGAGAACTGGGGGAAGGGAACAGCGCTGGGGAATTGGGGGAAGGGGAACAGACAAGTTGCTGTCCTTTTGTTCTTCAGTCTAGTTGTGGAGGACGTTGCTTCACTGGCCCAAGTTGGCACCATCATTGCGCTCTTCCCGGGCGAGGCAGATCAGTCACCGGCTTCTGGACAGCCTCTCACGGCAGCTGATGGCCGCTCACACTGGCTGCCGGCTACACACGGTAGCCCATGGCAACCCACTGCAGCAGGGACTGCAGCCTACGCCATCGCCGGTGACCCACGGCAGCCCAGCTCCAGGTTGAGCTGTTGTTCAGCATCTTAGCTGTAGAGGGTAGTGTCACTGGCCCTCATATGTGGGATCCGAACCGGGGCCCTCTGGCGTCCCAAGCCAGTTCTTAACCACTGCACCACTCGGCCAGCCCAGTTTATGACTTTTAAACAAGTGTAATACCGAAATATATTTATCAAACATCTATAATTATAAAATCAATAAAATTCAAATGAGCAACAGATAATATTTATGGAAACTAAATTGCTGATGTTGGGTTTAGTAATAGGAAGATGTGTTTAGTTGTTTATATTTCAGTAGTTGACTTGATTCTTTCGATCTTGAATATGATGGACCATTATTTGAGGCTTCGCTGCTGTTATGGTTAGTTTTTACAGCTGGATTTTTATCTATTGTTTCTTTACATTGGTTGCCCAATCAGTTGAGTACACTGCTTTGTATACAATGTGTGTACAGTGTTATATAACAACACTGAAGGTTTAGCACCGGCCTCTTGGAAACGCATAATGCAGATGCTGAACTTCAGACAGCATTTGCTTACATGGTCGTCATCCAGTGGTCCAGAACCCTTTTATATTACTTAGCTCATAGTCCAAAAGAAAACCACAGATTAAAAAATTCTTTCAGAACTTGTGAATCTCACTTTGAGAAACATTGCCCTAGCTAGTTCAAGTAGTAATTGATTTTTAAAGTCCAGGATCACAGAAGACATTGGGCAATCTTTTTCTATTGCTTTAAATGAGATTTTGTGACCATTGATCTATATTTTCACACCCATCTCGGGCATGAATCAACTGATCTTCCTTTGGAGATAAGCACTATTCCGCAGATGAAGAAATTGAAGCAGTGAACAACACTCCAGGGGCACAGGGAAAGTCGTGGTGAAGTTTAGAGTAGAGGTCAAAATTATGCCTCATTGAGAGGAAAAGTGAGAGGTAATCACATGGATTGCTCAGCCTTTGGTTTGCTCTGACAATCATTTAGGCTGTACTTTTTTGTTCTTCTGGCTAAACAGGACTCTTTGGTATCTCAGACCACAATGTACAGAACCTCATCAAGCACTTGTGCTAAATACACACTCCCTGTGCCTCACCTCCATCGGTCCTATTCAGCTACAAGGGTGAAAGCTAATGTCTGAGACCATGAGAGCCAGCAGTCAGCTCTCAAGGTATTGTCTGCTTCTAATTAGAGGCCCACACGGGGTGAATGCTTTTCCTGGGGAGCTACTATTCTTTCCCAAGTACAGGTGTCCCTTCTTCTTGAGCAGCTGCCCAGGTGCTCAGCAGCTTGGGAGCCCTTCAGATAAATAGCATCTGAGGTGACGTTGCCTCAACGGCGGCAAGCGCAGGCACAACCCTCAGGTATGTGGGCGTGCACTTGCCTAAGTCATAGTCATAGAGACTAGAGAGAATAGTCCCTCAAATCAGACCAAGTTATAACCACCTCCCCAAATATCAGGGGAACATCACCTCAGCCATAGTTACTCTTGTAACCATAAGAAATCACTGGAGACCATAGAACACCACAGAGATTGTTCCAAGTAGATTCCTAATTAGAGTTAAATAAGATACCATTTAGTATTAAATAGAACTTTCCTATGCTTAAAATCTTTCTGCAACTCAGCAGAATAGCACTGAAAAACAATTTCCATTCCATAGTTCTTATTATTAACTCTAGTAAGAGCTGGAGTCCTACTTGTAAATTACCAGATTGGATTTATTTGCATGTTTGAGGTAACCTGTCAAAACGAGTCACAACAAGCCACATTGGCCTCTTCCATACTTATTTTGTTTTCAGGATCCCCAAAGCAGGGCTTAATATATTATTAAGAGGGAGTTTGACCTATGATCTTTAACAAGGAGCTTCTTAACATGAGTCAAGGTTCAAAAGTCAAATATTTATAAACATGTTCCTACATGCATAAAAGGGAGGATGTAAACCAAGCTGTTAACAATGATTATCTCAGGGGAGTGGTATTGGATGGGTGGAAAATGTCACTTTCTGTTTTATACACTTCCATTGTCTAAGTTTCTTTGTTCAGTAGTGAGCAAGTGACTCATATTTTAACTGTTTAAAAACATTGTTTTTCCTTAGATAATTTCATTTACCTAAGAAAAAATGGAACTGGCTTCACACTTATGCCAGGAGCAAATATAATTCAAGTCATTAGAATAAGTTTATTTGAATTGATTGACTTTAAGAGGAGCTCATGGGGGTGGCTGGTTGGCTCAGGTGGTTAGAGTGCAGTGCTCATAACACCAAAATTGCCGATTTGATCCCCACATTGGCCACTGAGTTTCAACCAGATTGAAACAACTACTTGACTCGGAGCTGTCAGGTCCTGGAAAGACACACTGGTCCCCAATTAAAAAAAAAAAAAAAGAAAAGAAAAAGAGTTCATGGAGATGCAACACTACCCCTAGGAGCAGAAGAGATATGTTCTCTTGGTTTCTTCTCATCCAAACCCCTACATTAGAAGTAATATGAAACCAGGGAGATTGCAAGCCCTCATGGGGAGCCCGGGTGGCTGTGACAGGTGACCACTATGCCCTATTAAAGCACACAGGATCCAGCCTCAGTGGGATGTGATACCCGGACACAGTCATGGCATTGCCTCAGCCTCCGCCAAGTGTTTGCTCTACAGCTTTAGGATTTCTGGGCGATACAACTTCCATGGTTGTGTTCTCCTACAGAGCCCTGTGAATTCTAGTGTGTGGGGTGGTTGTTGAGAAAAAGAACACACCACTTCCGTGCTGATCTGGTCTGCTGGGGAAAATACTTGGTGAGGCGAGGGAGACTCATAACCTGATCCTGATTCTGCCCTAATCCTTTATGGGCCTCAGTTTCCTCAACTCTACACACACGAGAAGGTTGAATCCTACGTGATCTCGAAGGTCTCTATTAGCACGAAAATTGTATGACCTCTAAAGTGGTCCATACATCA
>NW_017731616.1:2379758-2411224 GCF_001890085.2 Hipposideros armiger
TCTTTTTCTTCTATACTCTATTTTTTCCTTCTTACCTGACTTATGGCTTCCCATGGCACTCATGGATGGGCATCACATTTACAGTATTGTATTGGTAATATTCTGTCATCTTCATATATATTATTTCACAAATTTCCTGTTATAAATATTTTCAAGTGTCTGGGATCAAATTGAGAGCAATTGCACTTTTTTTTTCTTCCAGAATATTAGGTATCTAACTTATTCCAATTAAAGGTTCTTTAATTTAATCTGAACTATTTTACAAAGTTAATGCTTTGAATCTGGTAGTGACATTGTTTTTTGCCTTTTCCCCCTGTATTACCTCTGGGTAGAGTGACTTGAAGTTGTGAGTATATTGGTGTGAGAGTCTATACTAAAATAGACACAAGAGGCCCCCTTGAATCCAAGTTTATGAACTGTGAAAAACCTAATAGACAAAGAAATGTGGTGTTTCTAGTGGTCATCTTGAGCTAAGCTGCAAAAGTTCTGCTCCAAGTTTCTGTCCCACGAAATGCATTTGTTCTTGCTAAGTATACATATTATCTTCACTGCCCTGAAACAGGCAGCCTCTCCTAACCTAGTGGTAAACATTTTGATTGGTGAGAAGTGTTTTCACATCTGCATATTTGAAGCATATGTGTAAGTGCTTTTCTCTTTCTCACGGAAACATTGGAATAAGGCAAATATCATCATCCCCATTCATTTCCACTTGCACTTTCAGCTAGTATATAAATATAAGGCTTGGAGGACTAGAAAAATGTCTCAGATGAACACAGTAGTATAACTGCATTCACCAATGTTAGGGAGTGATGGGAAATTGGCATTCCTAGTGGAACTGTGGTGAATATTCATTTTTCCATCTGGAAACTAAGCGTATGCAATTTAGGAGATTGGAAACTGGTGTGACTTCAGCTCTGTAACTACATAAACTTTACAATCTTGAGAGTGTAATTCACATAAAAAAATGGATACATTGCTCTAAAAGTATATAAATGAGAAATAGAACTGAATTAGTCGCTGAAACTAATTAGGTTAATTTTCAGAGGTAACCTGGGGCACGACTATGTTAAAAAAAAACCCCCAAAACCCTCGTGGGTGGGGATACAGGATGACACTTGGATCACTATTATGAGAGTCCAGAGGAACTTGGAGACGTTCTCGACTCATTTCTCCACAGGATTCCAATTTCAACAAGAATTACCAGGCTCTCCTTAGAAATACAGAATATGAAGGAAATGGAAGAAAATTGAGTAACTCAAAGAGACACACCTTATGCTATAAATAAAATCCTGTCGTTAGAGCTCAGATTGAAAATCTTCTGGGGATCCACAGCTTGGTCCTCTGTTAGAACTGCACCCTGGAAATTAATGGGCTTGGCTTTTTATCTCCAGCTGTTCTGCACAAATGAACCAAACTGGGAATCAGTTGGAGTCACTGAAGCTTAACACAACTCCAGCTATTGTTTACGTGGCTCCCATGAAACCCCTGTGCCAACCTGATTAGATTTACAGTTCATTCGATAAGCTTGTCTGCTCATGGCACATAAGGCAGTGAACCTTTTTACAAAATGAAACTAGAGCTGGAGAGTTAAAAACAACAAAAAAAAACACACACAAAAAAAAACAAAGCCTTTAATGAAGTGGGAGACTGAGAGACTTTGGTGGGGGATCTTTAAGTGTTTAGTGTTGGAATGACACTTTGGGATTTGTCTTCCTGCTTACCAGAAGCTCTGCAGGGCCATTTTAAAATTCATTGCGCTAATGGATATGTGTAATGCTAATGGCAGCTAGGGACTATAAAAGACTCTTTAAAGATATAGTGGGTCAGGGAGCACCATGTGGATCCGTGGAAGCTATCACCCACCACACAATGCCAGACAGAGCTGCTTTTTGTTCTCCCCTACCCCCATGTTAGAGGCTGGGGGAAATTATATAAAGCCTACCTTATTCACACATGCTTTAGACCTATTACTGAGTGATGGGGAATTACTCATAGAGCCATGAAATCATCATCCACAAAGCTCTAGTCACCTTTAAACAAGTATAACTGATCTCATTTCTGCAAGAGCATGACTTAATGGCTTTGCTAACCATGGCCTTGCATGGTGGACTTGCTCCCACTGGGAAAGATGGCAGAGGAGGGGCCAGCTGTCTAGAAGCTGATGCCCACCATCAGAGGAGCCCCACATGAGAACTTTATATCACATCTCTTTTGGTTATCTATTGCTTCATCACAGACTACCCTAAAACTTAGTGGCTGAAACAACAACCACCTTTTTAATATCTCAAAATTCTGTGGGTCTGGAATTCAGGCAAGACTTGGCTGGGTGAATCTTTTGCTCCATGTAGTGTCAGCAGGGATTACTTGCTGGTATTCAGCTGGTGGCTGGGTAGGTTTGTAGGGTCTGAGATAGCTTTAGTCCCACACCTAGCACTTTGGCATGGATGGCTGGATGGCTGGGCTCAGCTGGACCCCTCCCTCTCAGTGTGGTCTCATGGTTGCTCTATCATGGAAGTTGGAGTTCTTATTGGCAGCTTAGGGTCCAAGAGTGAGGGTTCCAAGAGTCCTAGAAATAAGCTATAAGTTAGCCTGGAAAGTCCCAAAGCGTCACATGTGCTAATTTTTATTGGTCAAGAAAGTCACTAAGGCCAGTTCAGATTCAAGGGTAAGGGAAGCAGACCCCACCTGTCAACGAGAGGAATGTCAAAAAAATCTGTGGCCGTCTTGAGTCTGCCTCAAACACTTTCTTGTGACCATAGAGAAATATCGGTGTTATAAGTCAGTTCTCAAATGTGTTACCCAATAATGGAAAGAAAAAAAAATGGAAAAAGAAGACTCCCAAGAAACTCATGTGTGCACTGAGTGCTTAATAGTACTTAGTAACAATTGGGAGCTCCATGAAATGGGATACATGATTGAGAGTAATTACACAGTTTTCAAATGGATAACTCTTGGCTGACAATTTTGCTATCAACCTTGAATAAATCACAGAGGAAATTGATGTGCATATAGAACAACATAGTCTGCAAGTATTAAACTCTGAGACTCACACATTGGTCTGTCATCTTAATGCTATAACCATACTCCTTCACATACTACTCAAGTTTCCAGAATTCTATGTAAACTATAGTTGTATCTTTGAACCACACTACGTCATCCTTGCAGGTGCAAACAGGAGCCTATTTCCTTCAGTCACATAAAAAGTCACATCTGTAGTATTGAGCATAAGCCTCAACTGTGTTTGCTATGATACTCAATTCATATATATATGAATTGATATATATATATATATGAATATATATACTCTCTCTATATATATATTCAATATATCCTTTCAATTAACATTTGAAAATATTTCACCTTTGTAATATATTTTAAAAATATTCATAACAAACTATTTTTCCTGCATTTGAATTCCTTTTTGAAAATACAGTTTGAAACTGTTTATAACCACTAAAGACATCACTGGCGGACGGTAGTCAGCACATAAAGAAAGTCTCAGAGAAATAGATGTATTTGGGTTACTTACAGAGTGTAAATTAGGAAAGTCTAATAGCCCTTCAAAATCAAAGAGCTGACTGTCTCCCATACTCTCTTACCTCCTTTTCAACCAATGTGGCAGTTACCCAACCGTTTCTTGTAACCAACAGCAACAGGGGTTGGGTAGGCTACTTGGAGAAAGTAAACTTTTTCTGGAGCGGTGGGGTGGAGACTCTTTCCTAGTAGGGTCTATGGCTGAAAAAAACTCATTCGGGTTGATTGGGCTCGGTAGGGCACGAATCAATCCCCCTGACTAGCCTTTCTAAGCTTTCCACCCTTCTGTGGCTGGAAGAACCGGGAGCACATGTTGCTGTACAAATACCCCCACCTAACCAAAATGTTACTGATGTTTTTTTTCCTGCCAGAGGACATCTTTGGATCAAGATCACACTTTGTGAACTGCTACATTTCCTTGTTTGGGAGGCAGGAAATTTGGTCTTGGTGAACTATTTGTCAGCCAAGGCTTAAGAAGGGTATGAAGGTGTGGCCACGGTTATGAAATTAGAGGTCGGGAAATCCTGAGTCTCAGTTTGGTCAGGGATACACTGACAGCCTCTCTTATAGAGAGTTCCTGCTTCAATGTCCCCAGATATAAAATTAGGACAGTGGCTTTTGCCTTGTGACGTTGCACTGACTTTATAAAGGATTCTGAAAATGAAATGTGGTGTAAATATCAGAGCCCATTTTTCTCCTTTCGCACCAGGGATGTCCAGAAATACATTGCGTAACGCAGAACTGTTTGGCTCCTCACTTCTGATCATGTGATCTGGGATAGCAAACCCATGGTTACGGGAACATTCTCAGCTTTTAGGTGGTCCAAATTTCTGCATTCTTTTTCTCTTTGTTATTTGTTCTATACAGTGGCATCTGCACAGGGCAGAAATTATTACATTGCCTTCAAATGTCTTATTAATGCGCCTGGGATTTAACGCACAGCATGGTGACTATAGTTAACACTATTATGTTGTATATTTGAAAATTGTTAACAAAGTAAATCTTAAAAGTTCTCATCATAAGAAAAAATTTGTAACTATGCAAAGTTGGGGATGTAAGCCAAACTTATTGTGATCATTTTTGCTATATATTCGTATAGCAAACCATTACATTGTATACCTTAAATGTATACAATGTTATGTATCAATTACATCTCAATAAATAAATAAAATAGAGATGGGTGTAAAATAAGGTATAGCTGGTAATTTGGATTCTCCTGATCCCAACCAAAGGCAGGTTTGTCCTATAAAATGTGCTGTGACTTAGAGCAAACAAAATGTCAAAACGAAAAGCATTACAGTTCAGTGTGGAAGGCAAACCCTTGAACACTTGCATATAGAGACAAAAACAAAAAAACAACAATATGGGAAAACTTTTTCTGAAACAAACAAACAAAAAACTGCCATTGAATAGTAGAATCTCTATTTGAAACAGTTTATATATCTAGTTCATAGAACCATAGAACCATATATTGTGGGCCAATGAATCACTCTTAGAAGCCAAATTTTGAAAGCTTGTAAACAGGTGGAAGTTCTGGTTTTAATACAACATTCTAAGTGCTTCTGATCACATTAACTTTATAGATCCAAAGGGAAGGCTACTCTGTGGGGGTAGATGCTGTCACTATCCCCACTCCCTAGCTGGGGAAACTGAAGTGTAAAGAGATTAAATGACTTGTTTAAGGTCACCTGGCTAGTGTGGAGCAGAGTTAGGGTTTGAAGCAAAGGACTTGAGTTCCACAGACCATATGCTAGTTATTCTGATGTATGGCCTTTCATTAAAGGGCACCAGGGAATATGTAAAACTGTTGGAGAATAAAGACATGTTTTCAATAGGTGGTTTCTGTGTTGTCTATAAGGCAGCAAATATGATATTCTCTGCTGTTGGTGATGATGAAGTCAATACAACAGTGAACCTGATAGCAAAATGATTAAAGTAGGTCCCAGGAAATGGAAAATATATTATGTGTGACATGGGTTCCTCAGACTTTTCCACAGGTGAGCAATAGTTTAAAATTATTTGAAAGCTCCCCTATCAAAGATGGGAGGTAGAATAATTTTCTTTTGATTACTGTATTGTTAAATGTAAGAATTCAAAAGCTTTGAAAAATCTGAGTAAATACCTCTCCTCATGGAGTTCATTGCCTTTTTATTTAAAATTTTCAGTTTGTAAAAGTTGCTTCTGTGATATGATAATCATGCTCTTAGGTATTCCTTTTTGTTTGTTTTCTAATCGGCCCTTTTGGAAACATGACACGATTTTGTCATAATTAGATTTGTTGAGCCCTTCTTGCAACATGCATATCTTTTTTTAACATACATGTGTGCATATGCGTGAGTGCACACACACACGCCCATGCCCTATATAGTCAGCATACCTTTATCATCAAGCTCTCTCCCTTTGGTTCCAGACAAGTATCATCTTGTCCCAGATTTTTTTTTTTGTTTTTCATTTTCTTTTTCCTCAGGTCTTGACTTCATACTTACTAGGTTTCTTGATTCTTTCATTCCTTGGCCCCAGAGATCCTAAAGGACTTCTAAATCTCCCTTTTGTAGGACACTTTATCATGAAAATTTATCATGAAAATAACAGCTGATTCACAAAACTTGATTGTTATAGTTAATCAGTCAGGCAGAGCTGATGATCTTCAGAGATTATTGTTAAGAGTAGTTGAGGGGCCAGCTGAGTGGCTCAATTGGTTAAGAGCGCAAGTTCTGAGCAACAGGGTTGCTGGTTCGATTCCCACATGGACCAGTGAGCTGCACCTGAGCTGAGCTGCCACTGAGCTGCCAACAGGTGGCAGGATGTCTCAGCTGGTGAGAGCACATGCTCCTAACAACAAGGTTGCCGGTTTGACTTCCGCATGGGATGGTGGGCTACGCCCACACAACTAAGATTGAACATGGCACCTTGAGTTGAGTGGCCACGAGCTGCCGGAGGGCAGCTGGATGGTGACTGGACTTGGAGCTGAGCTAGCTGTGCCCTCCACAACTAAGATTGAAGGACAACAACTTGGCTGTTCCCCTCCCCCAATTCCCAACACTGTCCTCCTTCCCCAATTCCCCAATAAAATCTTTTAAAAAAGAAGAAAAAAAAAAAGAGTCCTTGAGTTTGACTCAGTTTCAAGTATGTTTGGCATCCTAGGCAGGAGACAGGTGAAAGGAAGGTAGATGTGTGGTTGATAAGTTTTCACTTGTGATGGGGGCTTGGCACACTCCAGAACAAGTCTCTCCTCCTTGCTTTTCTTTATCCCTTTCTTCTCCTACACGGCAGCATTCAATTCAGTAGCACCATATTTTTAATTGCTGTCTTTAAATTTAACATTATTTAAAATTTTAATTTCAGCACAATCAATATTTGGGATCAAGTAGGTAACTCTGGCTATTCAAACATCATCTACTAAACATATCTTGGGAAGAAAGTGATGAATTGCTCTTGGAAGCAAGGGATGATATTCAGTATAGTTAACATCCGGCGTGACATGGGCGTACTCAATCAGAAAAAGCCCTTGCAGCACCAGGATTCAAGGGCTTAAGCCTTTAATTGCTGGATTGTGGGGAAGTTGGTGTTTCCTAGGAAAGTGGCCAGAGCAGGGTGGGGGGTAGTTGAACTTGGGGAGCTCAGGGCAGAGCTTTTGTCAACCAGCTCAGAAGTATTTCAGCAACCACTGCAGTTATATCAGTGGCCCCTGCTGAGTATCAGCCTGCAGTGAGGTTTATTGTGCTCTAACTGTAATAGCTTGAACCTCTCTCTCAAATAGTATGTGTTTAACATTAAGAGGAAAGGCTAACTTGTAATCAACTTGCATGAAAACTCATATTGCAGATATCTCCTAGTTTATTATAGTCTCCAACAATTTTTTAACCTTATCAAGGTTAAAACAGTGTGATCTGATTGTTAAAACAGTGAGCTCCAAGATTGCCTACTGCATTTGAACCTGCTGCACCTCACTTTTGATTATATTGGGCTGTTGGAAAAGTCATGACTCATTTTTGCAACGAAAACCAGAAAAATACGTCATGACTTTCCTGACAACCCAATATTTGACTGGAGTTATTGATTGGCAGAGAGCTACCCTTACTACGCTGAGGGACTCAATCTGGCAGCTGTTACCACCTAGGATCCTTGATGATGTTCAGGTGGCTTTTCTCTGTGGCACCAGCTGCTTCCTTGGTACAAATACCCATTGAGGTGAAGGGGCACCCTACCCTCACCCCCATGTGCACACACAGAGCTCCAGCTCTTCTGTGAGACTGAACTCTACTTCTATTTCCAATGCACCGATGTCAGAGTCCAAGGCAGGCTCCCCAAGGCATCCCGGAAGCCTTCAGCCTAGGGCTTCTTAGCCTTTTTTATGCAATGGGACCCCTTTGGCAGGCTGCTGAAGACCACGGACCCCTTTACAGAACAAGGTTTTAAAATGCATAAAATAAAATTCATTGGGATTATAAAGGAAACCAATTATATTGATACAGTTAACACAATGTTTAAAAAATTGTACTATAGCAATATATATACTTTTTAATTGACATATTACATAAAATCAAACTGAGGGTCTAACACTTCTGTAATTTAAGATATTTGCAACAGCTGTTGTGATGTGATGTAAAAACCCATGGGTTCTACTGGAGACTAAGTCATAGAGGCTTACCCTATTGCCACTGTGGTGTGTTGCCTACATTCATAATGAAAGGAAATGCTAAATGTCAGTTAGACATTAAAAATTTAGCATAAAAATGGTTTTTTGTCATCCAAATTCACAGTAACCTTGAATTTTCTCTCTCCTGGCTCTTAACCAAGAGCCATTGCAGAATAAAATTTCCCCAGGGGTCAACACCTCAATGGAGGCTTCACCCCGCATTCATATTCTGGAGGCAGGAGCCTTTAGGCTACCCACACAGAGTTGAGAACTGCCTCTTGGCGTGGAAGTTCTTCCAACTACTCCTGGGAATTTGGGGGCAGGAAAGAAGGGCTCCTGAGCTTGTGGGTACCAATTTAAACAGCCCATTCTTTGCAGCCTCAGAACACCTGGAAACCAAGTTTTAAATTGCAGGCACCAATGGGACTTCTCCCACAAGCTTTCATTTTCACCTGGGCCCAGGTCCCTGGGTGCTCTGGGTCAAGCTGCAAAAAGAAAATACCCACCTTATAGGATTGTTAGGAGTAAATGAGATAAGTGTGAGCTGTAAATTGTACATACAGCACTCTCAAAGTTTATTCTATTATCATTTTTGACGGTTAGGTATTTGAGAGCCAAGAACAATCTACGCAACTCCATTCCCCAAGTATCTGGCATGCGTTAAGCGCGCCATAAACACTTGTGGAATGAATGAATGAAGTCTGCATTTGCACGTGGGCCTCGGTCTGCGAGAACGCGCAGCTTAAGGCGATCAGAACCGGCGCATCACCAAGCACTTCCCTTTTATACTAACAGGTAGTAAACGCCTTTCTGGCTCTGCGCCGAACGGCAACCACAATTCACGTGCTTCTTTCCAGGAGCCCCCTGGGATGGGGCTGCTGGGCCCAGAGCTCATCAGTTCCTCCAGGTTAGGGCGGGCGGGAGCGGCCAGGGGCGGGCCAGGGAGGGCAGCGCCCCGGCGCACCGCAGCCAGGCCGGCGGGGAAGGTGCCGGCGGCAGGCCCGGCGGAGGGCGCGCGAGGAGGGGCCAGAGGGGTGGGGAGGGGCGGGGCAGGCGTCTCGTCACTTGATAAAACGCCTGCGAGTCTCCAGAGAACAACGGGCTCATTCAGCGTTCGGGAGCTGCCTGCACGGGGGAGCGGCCGGGCGGAGAGCGCGACTCGTCCCGGGGGTGGGGCCGGACGCAGCGGCGAGAGGAGCCGAAGGTGGCCGCGGCAAGAGCAGCGCGGCAGCCTCGAACCCGGCCCCGAGCGCAGGGCGGCCGCTGCAGCTCGCCGCCTCCCGCTCCGCTCCCGGCGCACCGGCCCTCCCATGGCGGCCGCGGGGCAGCTGTGGCTGCTCTACCTGTCCGCGGGGCTTCTGCCGTGGCTCGGCGCCGCCTTCAACTTGGACACCCGCGAGGACAATGTGATCCGGAAAACTGGGGACTCCGGGAGCCTCTTCGGCTTCTCGCTGGCCATGCACTGGCAGCTGCATCCCAAGGACAGGCGGCTGTGAGTTCCCCGACTCTGCCCACCCCCACCCGGGCGCCGGCCCTCCTTGTTCCCGCCGGCCGGCCCTGCCCCTCGGCTGCCCCGCCCGGGACTCCGCGGGTCCGCGCGCTCGGCCCCGGCCCCTCCTGGCGCCTCCCCCCATTCAGCCCGGGCTGGAGGAGAACCCGAGGGCCGACCCCATGCGGACCGCGGCCGGGGTGCCAGGCGGAGCTGTCCTCCACCCTGGGAGAGTTTACTTTTAAAAACAAAACAAAACACAAAGTACTTTCCGGCGGTCCTTTCCCCGGGCGTTTGCTGGAAACCCGGCAGGTGGCAGCTTCACGTGTGTATTTGGGGCGGGGGTGACGTGGGGTGTAGGGTCGCTGTATTGCTGCGTTACTGGGAGTTATTGGTGTTACCGGGAGCGTTGTTCCAGGAAGATCCAGGCCTTTTCCAAACTCGCGGAACACTACGCCCCCCTGCAGACTCGCGCGCCCCACAGAAGTTGGAAAGTCACTTTTAATTGTGTCCTGCGTGGCTTTCCCTGCAGGCAGGGCGCTCCTGTAGGAGATACTTTCACACCCCTCTTTTTTTTTTTTAAGATGGTGCTAACCAACCACCTGCTCGCAGGACTAGATCAGCAGAGAAAGCAAGACCCTCTGTGCCGGGACCCCAGCTGCCCCCCAAAGCGCCCGGCGGCACCCGAGGCCCTCTGGGTCGCTCGTTGCATTGGGCAGGCACAGCCAAGGGTGAAAGCAACAGGTCCTACCGCCCTGTGCTGGGGCTTTACAAACAGGGTTTGCAAGTGACAACCCTGCCCCAGGCACCATAGCACAGCGAGGCTCCTCCCAGGAGAAAGTGGAGACCCGCACTCTTACCTTCTCCTTTTCTTTCTTAGACAGTGTTTGGTTCCCACATGATCAAACTATTTAGGCAGTGGAGGGTGTTTGGGAGCTTAGTCTCCGTAATCGCGCTGGGGCTGCATTCTTTATGCTACTGAAAAATAAACTTACAAAAGGCCGCCCTCCCCCCAGGCCTTTAGTTGAACCGAGGTCCTTCCAGGACCAACAGAGCGGAGAAAGCAAAGTACAGCCACAGTAAGGAGAGGACTTGGTGTTATTAAGAGGCAAATGGGATTTTTAGAGCTGGGGGAAGCCTCTTGATTTCAGCAATTAAGAACTTTGCAATAGGTGAATAATTGTGGGTCCCTGAATCTTCAAGTCAAGTTTTTCTGATGACGCTGGGGAGGCTGCTGGAGGGTGGTCTGTAGGCCTGGCCAGCTGCTTAGACTCTGCTTTCTCTCAGTAGAAAGAATTGGTAAGCTGTAAATCTGAAGTGAAAGGTGGTTTCTGTTAACTCAGTTAATGGATCACAGTTAGTGTCTCTGAATACTTAGGAGTGTGTAGATGTGCATCCACCCATGTAGAGAATTTGAACTTGATAGTGCAGAAGTAACTGTAGGCCAGCAGAGGGAAGATACTCGCCTTGGCATTCTCTCTGTACCAGATGCCTACTGCAGCTGATTGGCTTCCCTGAAATACTCGTTCAAGCAAATATTGTGAAGGGGAAGTACTGGGGTAAGAAAATATCCTTGGGATGGGGATGTGCAAAATGTGATTTTAGCCAGGACTCTGGTTGTCACGAAGGTTGTTAGCAGCATGCTTGCTAAACCTTGTTACTGCCGGTTGGCCTCTCAGCTGTTAGAGCTTCTGCAAGTCCTCCCAAGGGTAAGAAGAAGCCTGTGTTTGGAGTTTGGTGCCTTCTAGAAATGCTCATCTTAGGGGCTGACAGGGGGACTGATCAGACCCTGGGATGGGGAGAGGCTTGCTTTAAGGGGTCTGCATGTTTCCCTAGAGCGTAGAGTATGGCTGTAACTACACTCTTAGGGGGCTGTGGTGTATGTCAAATGCTGCTCCTACCCCTCTCTTTTTGGTAAAGTATTCTAGGTTCAGGAGCAGCTTGTCCTCCCAGGAGAACAAGTACACACAGGCTGTACCCACATCCACTGTCACCTTTGTCAGTAAAGGATGCAGGTGTGAATAACAGCCAGTGAGGCCTAAACCCTATATTCCGTGGACAACTCAGTGGGAGTATTTTCAGGGAACTGGTGAGAGAGACCTGAGTTCAAATTTGTTCTGGGCCATTTAGCAGCTGTTTTCCTTTGAGCCTTAGTTTATCTGTAAAATGGAGATATTACTGCTTTATAGGGTTGTGAGGATTAAGAGATAACATGCAAAGTACGTAACTGCTGACTGGCATCGGTACTTGCTGACTAAATGGTAGCCATTCATGGTGATAAACTTAGAAGCAGTAATTGAATTCCTATTGTGAGCCAGCTACTATACAGATGTTAACATTCTGTGACTCTAAGACTGCCAAAGAGTAAACCCAACGGTTGTTGTAGTTTGGGTAACTGATGTTTTAAACTCTTGGTCACATTTATGAAACCCATTTTCAAAGCAATTTAATTTTAATCTCTTAATTAGATTTATAACAAAAGTGAAATTGCTGAATAAGGGACTCTGAGTCAGAGAAATGAAATATCAAAGATGTGTGGGAATATTAAATGAGTGCACTGTTGCAGAACCCACCATATACTTTTGTGGGTTAAGTTTTCTACAATGCTATTTAAATAGTTAATAACATCTTAAACCCTAGTGAAGATTTTATAACAGAATAATATTGTGCATTCTTAAAGCTTTTGGGACTATAAAAGTGAACTAGAGACCCTAAAACTTCACTTAGGTTTTTAGGATGTGTATTAAAGACGTTTCGGACTCCAAAAGATTATTAGATGGTTGGCTGGAGTTACTGAGGTCAGGGTCTGAACTCGTTGGAATCTTATTTCTCTTAGGTAAAGCTGAGTCACACACCCCCACCCCCAACTCCTAGGTAAGAAAGCATGAGATGACATCTGTGGGTATGTCCATCCTGTGAATCATCACTCTTAGCACTTCCGTGAAGAGATGGATCTACGTATGACTGTAAGGCAGAACCTAGAAGGAAGAGATCTATATATATTCTCGTGGGGCAATTCTGGATTTATCCCAACCCCCATTTTCTTTTTGGGGCTTTCTGAACACCGCTATCTTCCAGAGGCTCTCCAGGTCCCCCGTCACCTCTGTTCTGACTCTCTGATGTTTATTCTTGATTTTTCTCAGAACTCTGATGCTCCCACTTTTAAAATCATGTTTACTGAACTAGGGATCGTCTTGTCCGACGGGCTCCCTTTATAGTTGAAGAAACAGAAGCTGAAAGTTAAATGTCTAAAGTCTCACAATTGCTTAAACAGAATCTGAACAGATTCTGGATTTAAACTTGATATTTCTGACTCATGCTAATGCCATCTCTAAAAGGACAATTCAGAAATGTCCTTCACATCGAGAGAAATTGGCCAGCATCTGAGTTTTGGAAATGTACTATGTTATGATGATTTATTAAACTGCTTCCCACATGGGTCAGGGCTATCTATTTAAAATCTGTGCCTAGGTTTTCTTCCTCTTGCCGGTATTTCAACTGGCCTTGAATCAGCTTCTGGGGTCCTTCCTTCTTTGCCTGTCACCCCACCCCCTCCTCTTCTGAAAAAAACCCAGTGAGAGTGCTGACTGTATCTAGCCAGGGATTAGAGCTGTCTTCAGGATGTATACCTAAGCACTTGCTTCCTTGAATTCATTCAGAGTGCCAGGTGGCCCAACGCCATCATCCAGGGACTGTGCTCAGTCACCTTGAGTCCTGAGAGTAGAGAAAGAGCCAAAATGGTCAGGGACACTTAGAGGAGATCTTAGGACTCTGCAAGAAAGCAGAAACAAACAAGTTTAATTTTAACACAGGCTGGTGTGAGATCACCCAAGTAATGACGTAGGGTTGTGGAAAAGGCTCAGAGTATTCATTTGGAAAATCAGGTTACATGCTCATCACTATTGTAAAGAAGCTGTTACTCTGTTCTTGGCTGTATAATACTCTATTTAGCATAACAATAACATGAAGATTTAATTTAAGCTTTAGTAACCAAGCAGTAGAACTATGGCACGTGGCTCCTTTAGGACCTAGGTTCAACATATTACTGTGGACAGAGTTGGCCAGTTAATTATTTGACACTTTCAACAGGGAGAGTGGAGACATAATAGAAAATACTATTGTATGCTTAGGTGACAGGGTCAGTTTTACCTGGAATACTGATTGGTTCCAAGTCAGCTCATCTTAAGAAAGAACATAATTATATCTCAAAAACCAGTTGAAATTTCTCCTTGGAAGCCTTTTTAGCCCAACCAACACTCCAGCAATTTTTTCTTCATTTGAATGTCTGTGGCACTTAGTATCATGTGTCTGACAATTATGATGGTTTTGTGTTTAACTCTTAGCTACTGTTTTCAGAGGATGATACAATCTCTCCCAACTGAATTATATGTTATGTGAGGGCAGGGGTCTTATGTTCATTTCTTTGCCTCATAGCACCAAGCATATGCCTTGCAAATACAATGGCGTCATATCATACACTCAATTTAACTTGTGAGATTAACTCTTCCAGCCCAGGGTAGAGAGAGGGAGAAACCCCTTTATTTAACAACCCTTTGTCCTCCCTGCTGTAAGTAGCCCTTGGCCTCTGCTGCCCCCAGGAAAAGGGAAGCTATAGCCATAATGCAAAAAGACACCCACGATGTTAATTCTTGGTTTTTGAGTTTTCAAGGGCCGAGGTCCCAGTTAAGGGATTTTCACGAGTGATTATTAATTACACTTGACTTCTGCCTTAAAGGCAGAATTACGAACTTAACCCCAGAAATACAGGCAGACCTGCACTGCAGTGGGTACTCAGGATTTGTTGGTTTTTATAATAAGACTAGACAGAGAAGGATGGCTGTCAAACGAGATCCTGAAAGCAACTTGGCAGGGGTCTGGGGGTCAGATGTGAGTAAGCATGTGAGGGCGCTTGTGAATTGATGATTAAGGCTTCAGTTCAAGGACAGTAAGGGAATCTTGGATACATATGTGTAACTCTTCAGGTGGAATTGTGGGGAAGCTGCTGACCCCTCCAGTGAGCAGTCGAATAGAGATCTCTGGACCACATGTCAGAGCAGCCTCTTGGGAAGGCGATCAGGATGGAGCCCTGTACTCATGGGCACTGGGTGTGTGGGGGGGGGGAGGGGCAGAGCCAGCCTCTGCTGCTTGTCTTACCCTTCTGTATTTGGGTACAACTTTGGAATCAAATAAACCTGGGTGGTCATCAGGGTAACTTGGGGAATCTCTTTGTAAAAAAATATAATTCTAGGCTCAGCCCAAGGCTGTTGCACTAGATGTCATTAGTTTCTGTAGATGTGATCCAAGAATCTGTTCTTCAAGTTTTCTAGGTTTGAGCTAGGTGAGCTTTCCTGTCTTATTACACAGAAGGCAGCATAAGGTAGTGAGTGGATAAGAGCAGACTAGAGAGCTAGAGTCTAGAGCTAGCTGCGATCAAATCCTGCTCTGCCATTTACTAGCTGTGACCTTGGGCAGGATACCTTCAATTCTGCACCCAATTCCAATGTGTGGAGGGTTTTCCTACACACCACCAAACGATTCTCAGACTCCCGCTGGCTGTCCTACAATTGAACTCAATTCTGACACTATCTACCTGGAGATAACATCAAATCCCACAGATTAAGGGCTCAGTCCTACAAAACCGCCTCTTCCCCACTTCAGATACCAATCACAAGTCTAGGTTGTCACTTGTGCTTCTTCTAATGGACCAGCTATGTCACGTCCAGCGTGGCAAGGGCATACAGGTTTCTCTTAAGGGGCGACGCAGATTGAATAAGAGCAAGAGACAAAAGTAAGATTAACAGCGAGACCAAAGGACTCAGCCAGAGAAGACTGAGTGAGCCCGAATCCGGTCAGCGCATGGCTTTTATTGAGAAATTTGAAAAGAAGTGAAACTGTTTCATAGCTGTCAATCAATTTGTAACCCGTGACTTATGTGTGCCTTAAGACCTTTTCCATTAGCATTCCCTTTGTGTTCCAACACATCCTGTGCCTTCACACTTCCTCCACATAGCCCCAAGACACTGTTACTGTGTCCTCCCAGGGGAGATAACTATTATCATTCCAATAGGTCCCAGTCACCTGAGACACTCCCGGAGAGAGCTTTACAGATATCATTCCATCCGGCCTCAGTTTTCCGAGAAGCTCTCTCGACTAATGGGTCAGAGGCTAATGTAGGGGGGTGGTAACGGAATCGGCTATAATGCAACACAGCTATAGATTGGAAGTGACCACAATCCCTTCCTTGGGTTCAATTAATTTGTTAGAGCAGCTCACAGAACTCAGAAAAACATCTTACTTACTAGATTACCAGTTTACTATAAAAAGATGTAATTCAGGAATGGCCGGATGGAGGAGGCGATGCATAGGGCGAGGTATGGGGAAATGGCACAGGGCGTCCATGTTCTCTCTGAGCATGCCACTCTCCTGGGATTTCCATGTGTTTACCAACCTGGAAGCTCTGCAAACGCCATCCTTTGGGGGTTTTATGGAGGTTTCATTACCTAGGCATAGTTGATCGAATCATTGGCTATTGGTGATTGAACTCAACCTCCAGCCCTTCTCTCCTCCCTGGAGGTCAGGGGGGGTGGGACTGAAACTTCCAACCCTCTAATGAAGTGGTTGGTTCTCCTGGCAACCAGCCCCGTCCTTAGGTACTTTCCCAAAGTCACCTCATTAGCATAACAAAAGACATCTTTATTGTCCTCATAATTAGGAAATTCCAAGGGTTTTAGGAGATCTGTTCCAGAAACAGTGGACAAAGACCAAACATGTATTTCTTATTATAAATCACAATACTTAACCTCTCTAGGCCTCTTTCTCCTCAGCTGTCAAGTGAGGATAGTCGTACCTCAGACTGGTCCTGGCCCAGAGGAAGCACCTTCTGTTACATAAGTGTGGAAACCAAGGCTGTAAGAGGTACAATAGCCACAACATGGTTGTAAATTCATGTCTTCGATGTTTCCTGGCCCGTGCAGTGCGCAGATTTTAACACTTGAGCGGATTTTTGTTTGTTAAACTGGCATTTTAGAATTGCAAACCATGACCTTTGGGAACTAAATTTAGAAATTAACTGGTAATTAGGCCTGAACTGAGACAGGTAGATCGTACTCTGTGTCAGTCCCTGTTAGCCTGATGGCCATCTAACCTGCTGCTGTCTTGTTTTTCTGTTTAGATAAGTGAGGCAAGACAATTCCAAATCAGTTTACCTGTTCTAAGATTGGCCTGTCACCAGAGTGCCACCTTTTACAGGCCACTGTCCCCATGTCACACCACACATAGACACACATACCCATCCTGGATACTGCTATCACTTCATCTGTCCCCAAATGGGCAAAAAAGACTTTAGAAAACGTTTAAGTCTCTCAAAACCGATTATGATAAAGAAGACCGTTCTGAATTAGAGGGAGGGGGGGAAAGGGCCACTGAAGCAACTGGAGAGGCAAAAACAAGTGACATGAAGCCCTGGGTGTCTGCTCGCATGTTTATTTGCTAACTGGCTAAATGTATTTGGCATGTTATGCAATCTGAAGATTACCTGTCATGGCTTGCCAAGAAAAGTATAGTATAAGAAAAGCCTTTTAGAGAAACATGCTTTCTAAGTCTGGGAGCATAGAAATGAAAACAAACTTGTGAATAATTCGAAAGGCACACATTGGTTAATGATATGAAGAGCAAACAAAGTACAGGGCAATGCCTGTTTACCCAAGGGCTGCTGGCTTTGCATGGCGATAGCGATGTCGTGTAATTTCTTCGTTTTGAAAAGGACATTCATTTGTACCGAGGCTATTTTAAGTGTGTGTGTTACAAATGATAAACATTTCAGACCCAGAGGATAGGATGTCACTGGAGCGTGAGTTTCCTGAGCCAGATGACCTTTTTCTCCTGGCAGAATCAGAGCTTTTCTCTATGGGATATACCACCATTGCCCAAGGGGTCACCGTCTTCTGTGGACCCGACAAAGCTATGTGATAGAAAGTTAACTAGAGGATCCTCATCAAAGTGAATGACAGCCAGAGGTGTGGAATGGCTGTTCCCTGGTGTAGACTTCCTGTTTGGCAGTACTGGGAGTTTGAAGTTCTGTTCTTCTTCCTCCTTGCTGAGGAGAGTTAACAAGTCCTGCCTGGGTCCCTTTCCCACTGATACATCTAATCAGATGATGGCTTGACCCACCCCCCACCTCCCTCACTGGCAGGGTAGTTCTTTCTCTCCTTTGAGAACAAAGGTACGTATTTTGAAGTCATGAAATGAAAATGTTTAGAATTCTGTAAGTCTCTGGAGAGCTTGGAGATAGACAGGAAACGATATTTAAAATACCCGGGGTGAATGTGAGGTGTTGAAAACCTTCTGATTAGGGTTTAAGGGATCCAGCTTTGCTGTGACACAAATAAACCTAAGAGTTTTCAAACAAGGAAAAGGTTAAAGGTTCAGGTGTGATCAGGTTATGCAGAGACATAAATCGAGGAAAATGGTGTTTGCCATTGAGGCCTCATGGCTGCTAGTGAGACTGGGCTCCCATGCCAGCTAGGTCAATACTCACAAAAAAATGAGTTGGCTTAAAGACCTGGGTGATGAAGAGGTCTCATATGAACCCACAAGTGCAAAAACAGATGGATCTGGGCAGTTGTGACTCTAGAGGCTCAAGGATACAGGACCTGGGCAAGACGGAAGGAGAGGCCTGCCGAATTAGATGGTCCGAAGTTCAAGGGAGGCCTTTGAGGGCCAGCTGAGGAAGCCTTTAATGCTTAGAACACGGTAAAGCCATTTCAGAGACCATATCGGATCTGCCAGCTTAGAAAGAAAAAGTACTTTCTAAGCCTTGTATTATATTTAGGAAGTGCCCAAGTCTGCTACAGAGATTAACTGGGAAAGGGAGTGGGAGTGTGGTGAGGCGTCCTAGGGAACTTCACTCAAAGGATGATCCCAGGAGGTATGTGCTGAGATGCAATAATCCCCCAAGCCTGGCAGCACCACCGGCCAGAAGCCATCTGAGAAGATTTTCTGCTATCACAGGGTAAGAAGTTGGTCTTCTGTAAACTCATTTATGTTTTATATTTCAACCTAAAAGTCATAGGGATTTTTATTCTTACTTAAATATGAGGAATAACTTGGAGAGGGGAATGTGCTGTGGAACTGCTAGAGAAACCATAACCAGCCTTTTCTGGGTTTTCCTATAAAAGCTGTTAAGTCAACAGATATCCGTTGAGCATTTACTATGTATTAGGCACTGTTCTAATGCTCTAGATATAGCAGCAAACAAAATAGATAAAATCCCTGCTTAGGTTTTGATGGGGGAGACATAAAATAAACTGGGGTATTAGATAGTAGTAAGTGATACAGAGGAAAATAAAGTGGAGAAAGGGAGCAGGGAATGGGACTGGGGTGGGAAGTGGTTGGCAATAGGTAAGCCAGGGAAGATTTCACTAAGAAGATGCAACTGCAAGTCATGTCAATAGTGGGGGGAAGAGCACTCCTGGCGGAGAACAGCAAGTGCAAAGGCCCTGAGGCAGAAGCATGTCCAGCACGTTCAGGAACAGCAAGGAGGCCAATTGTATAGGGCCTTATGGTTATTGAAAGACTTTGGCTTTTACTCTTGAGTGAGACGGGAAGCCATTGGAGGGTTCTGAGAAGAGGATGACATGTTCTGACTTAGATTTTAAGTAGATTTCTCTAGCTGCTAGACTATTGAGAATGACTGTATGAGGGCAAGGGTAGATGCAGTGATGTTTAATTAGGAGGCCCGTGTAATAATAGATAAGAGATAGTGGTTCGGACCAAGGTGGTACCAGTGAAGATAGTGAGACGTGGTTGCTTTCTAGATGTATTTGGAAGGTAGAATCAACAGAATTTGGACTAGATATTAGGAAAGAGGAAAATGTCTGCAAGGTTTTTGGCTTGAGTAGCTGGAAGGATGAAGTGGAATGTAATGATTTAGGGAGGACTGTAAGAGGAACAGATACTGGGGGAAGATCAGGAGTTTGATTTTACATGTGTTCGGTTGGAGATGTCTTGATGTCCTAGTAGAGTTAGTGAGAAGGCAGTTGAATAAAGTTCAGGTGGAAAGGTTTGGATTGGAGATACAAATAGTGGAGTCATTGGCTTCTAGGTTGTATTTAGAGTGATGGGCTGAATGATGAGTGAGATCACCAAGGGAGGACAGAGACTAAGAACTGAGCTGTGGGGCACTCCCCTGCAGAGATGGGTTGATGAGGGGAACCAG
Source organism: Hipposideros armiger (assembly GCF_001890085.2). NCBI lineage: Eukaryota > Metazoa > Chordata > Mammalia > Chiroptera > Hipposideridae > Hipposideros > Hipposideros armiger. The sequence goes on from NW_017731616.1 coordinate 2,399,637, forward strand.
CACCAGTAAGGAAGGAGAACTAGGAGATGTGCTTTCCCAGAAGTGTTTTAGAGAGGGAGTGACCCATCGGTTGTATCCAATGGCACTGAGAATTGATCACTGCCCTAGCAATATGGAAGCCATCGGTGACCTTATCAGAGAGAGCACTTGTGGAGGGAGCGATGCCTGTTTAGAACGGGTTGGTGAGAGATTAGAAGAGGGATTGGAGACTAAGAGTAGGAACTTTTGAGTTTTGCTGAAGAGAGGAGAAGGAGAGCTAAGGGGAAAATGGGGCCAAGAGGGAATTTTATCAGTTTTGTTTTGAGACGGGAGAAAATTATAGTGAGCTGGATCTGTGATAAGGATGACTCAGTAGAAAAGGGCAAGTGGATGCCGGAGAGGGGAGAACTGGTGTGATGTGGGTGAGGTGAGAGGGATACACCAGTGGAGGAGTGAGTCTAGTTACTACATCATAGAATAGAGGGGCACAGATTGCAGGTTAGGTGGGTAGTTGCCTTGATGGAAGACTGAAGTTTTTTTTCTGGTTGCTTCTAATTTCCTAGTGAAGAACAGTAGATCATTAGTCCTAAGTGTCTTAATACTTGTGTAGAAGTTTGCCTTGTAGGAGAAAGAACACCATTCCAGAAAAAGTGAGATGTTGGGTTTGAATCCCATCTTCTTCACATTCTGTGGATTTGACCTTGGGCAAGTTACTTGTCCTCATTAGTAAAATGGAGGTGCTACCGGTATCTACCCTATAGGGCTGTGCAGATTAAATGTGCGTATAAAGCATTTAGCATATTAATATAAAACAGTTTAAAGATATTTCGAGCTTTTGGTGGTTGCTTTGGGCTATGTGTAAAATATGACTATAATTCCCTCGCAAGAGGGAGTTTTTATAGCTATTGTACCTTTATAGTCTGGGGGACAGCAGAGGTTACCCTTTGGGGGTCAGGTCACAGGTGAAGTTGCCCCATGGGTGGGGCTACAAGGAGAACTGGGGGGCAGCTCACAGACAGTTGGGAACTGTAACATTGTCTTGGAGAGAGGAAGAGGAGATATGAGATTTGGAAGAAAGAAGAGAAAATGGCAACATATCAAAAACATATAACAACCTCCAGTTCCTGATGCTATATTTGAGCTACAGAGGAACCACAGCTTTGTGTTTTGTTAAATTCTTACAAGGCTCATTTCAGGTGTTGAGTGAACGTTTCCCATGTGGGAGTATCTGCTGTCCCAGAATCTGGTACTGTCTTGGATGGCACAGTGTCTGTGTGTCCTCCAGGCCATGTAGACACCAGGGTGTGGACAGGTGGGTGTGTGCAGGGTGGAAGTGAGCCAGGAACAAGGCAGGGGAGCCGCAGCCTTGCTTCCTGCTCCTGCTGGCCTGGTCGATTGTCTTTGTGATCCTGGTCAACATATCCAGTGTTTCACTGCATGGATTGAATACAAATGACGCATGGCCTTGTTGCATTGTCAGGAATGTACTAAATAGCACTCTGGGTTCAAAATACTGCCAACTTCCAATCTCTTCTTTCAAAATAAATAGTATAGGCTGAAGAGGTCACCTGATGTAAACCTGAGTCCGAAAGGAAATAGGATATCTCTGAAATTATGCAAGAGTGTGAATAATCAGGACCTTGGCTTCCATTGCCCTGGGGTGTGGCACAGAGTAGATAGTGAACATCTTCCTGAGGTGGCATGGTAGTGAGTTATTTTTAAAAAAAGTTTATCTCATTATAATGCAACATGAAATATGTTTAACTTTTTCATGTAAAACAGGAGGGTTTAAAGACATTTTAAGTTTTTGGTGGTCACCCCCATACTCATTCGCCTTCTTCCGTCATTCAGCGCTTTGGTGAAAATGGTTGAGAAGCACTGACCAGCCCAACCTTTTCTCTGTAGAGGGATGACTGAGGCCCAGAAAAGTCAAGTGACAGGAAGTGGTGGTGTGGGCCCTGATGCCCCGCTCCCTGATGCTCAGTCCACCTAATGCAATGCCGTACGTGTCTTACCTTTCAGTGAAGTGGCCCATTCTTGGAATTAAACCTGTGCTGCATAATCTTGCCCTAAATAGAATAAACAGTATCTTATGTTTTTAAATGCCTCCCCACATAATGGCCTGGAATAGTGGTAGCAAATATACAGCCACTGTTACCCTGTTGCCCTGCGAATTGGGGGCTCTCCAAATGACCACTGCAATGTTTTCGCTGAGTCTCAGAATTCTCCAGGTCAGCATCAGTTAGGCCCTGCTCATGTGTGGTGTTTGCACATTAGACGACACCTGTTTGCCCTCTTGGCCTGGCTAAATCCCCTGCACATGGAAGGCACTCTAGAAATGTCTGCCTAATGGATATCGTCTCTGCTGCTTTGTGCGCTTCTGAAGAACGAGGCTGACAGCTTGTCCATTTTTGGTTCAAGTCTAGTAGACAGAAATGGGTTCCCAGTAAGTATTGGTTGAGCTCTTTAAGTTGATTTAATTTCCCCAGTGCATTCAAGACTTCTAGAGAATAGGAAGTGGGATGACAATTTCTTTCGAAGGATCGTTTACACCCTGGTGGTGGTCCTTCTGCTCCTCCCAGTGTGCTAAACATACATAACATACAATTGACTGGCTCAACCATTTCTAAGTGTTCGGAAGTGTTGAATGTATTCACATGGTTGTGAACACCCTGGTACTTCTTTAAATGTATTCTAAAGTTCCCAGAAATCAGGCTGTTGTATTAGGCTATAACATATTGGTAAGCTAATCTTAAAATAACTAAATATAGAATTGTGCTAAATCGTACCATGTAATAAGCATAGAATTGTGCTAAATCATATCATCTGACATGATATTCTAAAGTAGATTAGTGGCAGCGTAATTAAAGGTTTAACAAATGTTACGGTAGCAGTTTAAAATTCCATCTCCTAGCTTAGTATGTGTTTTCCAATTTGGTAAAGGTTTGCTGCCGTGCACCTGTCTCCCCCTGTGGAACTCCAGGGCTCCTCCTCACACACATCCTTTGAGAAACCAGAATACTGTTAAGTCCTCACTTAACGTCGTCAATAGGTTCTTGGAACTGTGGCGAAACGACATGTAATGAAACCAGTTTAACCATAGGCTAATTGATATAAACAAGAGTTAAGTTCCTGCAGTGTTATAACAAAACGATGTTATTTGAGGACCTGCTGTAATTGGTCTTAAGTTTATAACTGAGTTAAAGAGAAAACTGTAACAGATAAAAGGCCTGGCCATATTCGTTTGTTTCTTGTGTCTTGCTACTCCTACATAAATCTTAGTAGCTTTAAAATAAAACAGAATGGTTTCAGTGGCACATTGAGTTCAGGTTGAAGCTGAGTTCCATATGACATTTACAGGTCAAAGTTCGCATGGAAGAGTGTTTGTTCAGGGAACACCAGATTAGACTAACAGCTGCTCCTGGTAGAAAGACCATCTTTAGCTTGTCATGCAAATACTTTCCTCGTTCATACCACACACATCTCACCTCACCCCACTGCTTCCTTTAGAGCCATGTTAACCTGTGACCTAGGAGCAGCTTTGTTTTCTTCCTCTGTTCCTTAACTCTTTGATTTTCTAATGACTAATGTCTTGATTTCCCAAATCCTCTTGAATGTAGTTTAACAGTCTCTTTTTTCTTACTGTTCTCTCTTTTTTCTTACTGATGGTTTCCTCATGATGTGTCTAATAAGCTATTTGGGAGCTGTCCGAATAGAAGCTTCCTGACAGAACTGTGGGCCTTCTGAGGGCAGGGAGTTGGGCCTGATTTATCTGTTTGCTGAGAGCTTTAACGCGGAGCCTGGCATGCGTCATTTCCTCAAAAATAAAACAAACATGTACAACGTGCTGTCAGAAATCTAAGCCCCGTATTCAAGCCGTAGATGTTTTCATCTGTACAAAGATGGTGGGAGAATTCTAGTATTGTTACCCAACAATACTTTTGTGGATTTCTTTACCATTGAAATGATTTAAACCACCTGCAGACATTGGAAAGAACCCAGGAAGCGATCTAGAAAGGTAGACCATCTCTCTCCGTTAATAAAGCAACACATCGGAGACCTAGAATTTGTTATGGGTCATGCAGCCGACGGCTGGCAAAGCTGCACCTATGTGCCCACTCCCCTCATATCCAGAGGTCTTTCTGGTTTCCCGCTTTGTGCCCCTGTCTTCCGCCTCTACTGCCCACCCCCAAGCAGGGGTCTATATAGCCAAGATGTCTGTTTTTATACATGTCACTGGAAGCTTAAGCCAATTTGTTCAAATCCCAGCAAACTTGTCTGAAAATCTCTTCTCATCACAGAGCTGTCATCTTGAGTTCCTGAGATAAGCATTTGTCCACGAGGAATGAGGCCTGGATTTGCCTTTGACCGCAGATCCAGAAGCAGTTGTGTGTTCCCAGACGGAACCCCACCCGCTCTGTCATGCTCCTGGTTCTCTCCACACCATTCATTCATACTTCAGATTAGATGAACGGTGCCTGACTCAGGCCATGACTCACTCCAGCTCCTCCCTGTAACAAGTGGCTGCTGCAGGGGGTGTTTGGGCCGTGTCCACAGCGTCCAGGACTAAGGCATTTGAACCCTGCAGCTATTTATAAACGGTACCTGCTGAGCTTTACCTCTACATATTGAGATGTCCCTGGAGTGGACAGATTCATTCCCTTGTAAAGGAGGCTCGGGAGGTGAGGGTTTTGTGCTGCTGGCTTTCCATAGCTGACACCTTCCCCCGAATGCCGCTGTGCCGTGGACTTCCATAGTGAAAGTGAGCGTCGCTGGAGTCGCTCCATTTTATTCTTCACCTCCCTTGGCCATGGTGGAAAGCTTGTCTCCCTTTTCAGCTGTCTGAATTTGCTTTCCTCAGTATCTTTCAACCTCTGGCCTCCATTTGCACTTTTGTGATGGCTCAGCTTGGCCAGCACAGTGTCTGGAGCACAGAAGGGACAGTTTTATCTACTTCTTTATTGATGTGTTGTTGTCATGCCTCTCGAATGGGCTGTAAAAATCAGTCTTTGACTTTTGCCTGCCTGCAACTGCCTACATAAAGATAGCATGTGCGAGCTTGTCTTACACAATTATGAGGTTTGCTTTCTTCGTGACTTCTGGGCCCTGATTCTAACCTCCATGACCACCTCTGTCATTTTCTCCACAAGACTTTCAAGTTGTCCTCTGACTGACATCATTTTAAAAAGTCCACTTTAAATGTATTTTTGATGAGGTAATAGTCACATGGTACAATTATAAAACTACAAAAAGATATGGCATGAAAATCCCCCTCCCTCCGCTGGCCTCTAGTCACCTTATTCTTCCTGGAAACAACCATTGTTTTACCAGTTTGTTCATCCTTTCGTGAGCTATCTATACATTTATAAGCAAATATATACATAGAGTTGTTGTATGTATGGTAGCATGCCATACGTACTCTTCTGCACCTTGCTTTTTTTTCCTTTTGGCATATTTTAGTGCTTGTTTGATGTTGTAAATAAAGAGCTTCCTTAGGAGTTCTAATGTCAGCATAGTGTTCAGTTTTACGGATGAATCTTGATTTATTTAACCAGTCTGGATATTCAGGTAATTCTAATGCTTTGCTGTTAAAAGTAGTGCCATAGTGAAGGGATTTATACCTCCCTCTCTCACTTAAGTAGAGGATCAATTCCTAGTGCAGGTGCTTGCCCGGCGTTTCTTTAATGATCATGGCTGGTTCTGAAAGAGTAGCTGGCTGCGCCTTGTGAGTTTCTATCACCTATTCCGTCCTACCACCTGTTATCACAGGCTACCCTACCAGTGGGGTTGCTGGAACCTTCTCAACTGGAGTGGACAGGCTTACACCCAACCTGTTACATTCTTGATGGCTGCAGTTTCTGTGCCCCACCTGTACCTATACTTGTTAAAATTAGAATGGCTTGTTGGAATAGTGTTATTAGTAAGAAGTGCTTCATCACAGCATTAGTGTTTGCAAGGTTATATGACATTGTTTCATTTGATCCTTGCAACACCGCTGAGAAAATTTAGATAGAGCCATTCTTCACAAATAACTCATACAGATGACACCCAGCTGAGAGGTAGTACATCCGACACTTGAACCTACCTAGTCTTCTTGTAACTTGGTCAGTATTTGCTTATGGTTTTGGCTTGCCAGTCTGTTATGGGGCAGGTAAGAAGGCATGTGCTATCTGGAGGTAGTTCCTGCTACAAGTAGGTACCATATCATCCCCGATAGTGACAGGCCTATTAGGACTGATGTTCAGTCAGTATGTACCAGTGAAGTAGTGCTAGTTATTAAATTGTTGAAATACTTCTGGTTGGTCAATAGCTTTGCCTCAGTCTCCTTGAGTATCCCTCAACACTGCCCTGGCCACTCTTCCTTTGCACACCCCCCCCACCCCCACCCCCACTTCTCCCCATAATCCAGCAATTAAAGGGGAAATGTCCTAATACAACAGGGGCCTCTCGGGTGCAGCTCCATGTGTGTCGATTAATTGTTTCCCAAGCCATCCTGATACTGGTTGCTAAATATTTTTAAATATCATCTTTAAATGCAGGAGTAGAGTAGTAAACAATGTAAATGTTTAGCAATGTAACTTCTGTAAATATATAGGTACACTTTATAAATTGTATTTCTTTTTTTTTGTTCACAGTATCCTATTTCTAAATCTCTTTTTTAAACATGAAAGACCTCTTCTGGTTTTGATTTTTGCATTTTTGGTTTTGTTTTCTTGTTATATGAAAGTCTGGGAGCTGGTCTGAGGTGTTGCGATGAAAGAGACAGAGTAAAATAGTCAAAGGCACATGGATACCAACTTTTTAAAGAGGATTCCTGGAAGCAGCAATGTGACACTTCATTATGTGTCCCATTCAGCAGGACCGAGAGCTATGGCAAGTTCAGCTGGAAAGGGAGACTGGGAAAAGAAGTCTTTATTCAGGGGGGCCTTATGCTCAGCAAAATTTCTTTCACTGTGGAAAAAAGGGGACAGCCGTTATTTGCAACAGCCAGCAGTCTCTGGCACTGCTACTAAGCATGTTGCTTCAGTTATCTCATTTAGAAAATAAACGATGTGATCGTATTAATTTCCATTTCAAAACATTGAAAAATTTGGATTTCCTAAGCTATTGAAATAGTAGAATGGATATAGCGACCTACCAGGTGTATGCTTTTTAAATATACCTTTTCTCTTCCTGATTTTCATTAAAATATTTTACTGAAAAATGATGGAAATTGAAAAGTCACTTTTACAAATGAGTTATTTAATAACAGCTTATAAGAAATGAATCTTTTTTTTAAGAGTTAGCACTGATAATATTGATGCTTGGGACACTTGGCATATAAAAGCCTAATTAATGACAACATACTTGAATTTGAAATTATTAAATGTGATAATAGTCTCATTATCAAGTAAACTTTATTTAACAGAAATTTATTAAGCATCTGCTATGTCTCAAGCACTGTGTGAGGGGCAAGGATGGGAGGGTGGGCTCACGGTCTAGTTCATACGTGTCCTTAAACTTGGTTCCTTGAAAGGACAGTACACTAGAAGGACAAATGTGATTTGGCAACTGGAAAGTCAGGTATCTTATAATTCAGAAGTACAGGAAATGACTAAATGCCACATCTGACAAGGTCTGGCATCCGTTTTGTAAGACTGAAAGAGCAGGGTTGCTTGGAGACTTTCATTTTTTCTTTCCTTTCTGCAACAGATAACAGCATTTTTATTATAGCTCTGAGTGATGTGTGACCAGTGTGAGTTGCTTGGTCAGCCCTTTTCAGCTAATAATTTTATTTTTAAAATGAGCTTGTTATATACTATACTTTATAAATTTGTGTTGAGGTACAATTCTTGGCCCTTTTAAATGTAGGCCAGTGTCTATTATAATTTTACCTTGTGGGGTGCTAATGGTATTTTTTCTGTTGAGATTATTTAAATCTTTATTGTTGGGAGATTTAGAAGCAAGTGTTGAACCAAGGTTGAATCAAGGTCACATTAAAAAAATTAAAATTGATGCCAGGAATGGAACCAGAATTCTTTCCCCACTCCCTTCATTTTGCTGATCTGACCACTCTTGGTGGCTTTCCATTTGAATGACTGAAATTGATGCCCTGATTTACGTCTTTTTTTTCTTTTCTTTTTTCCTGGTAGATGGTAGAGATTTCTGAACTGGAGGGGGAGGTGAATGTTGTGGATAATAAAACATGTTCTGCTTTGGTGTTCCTTTATTGCCTGAGTTCTCTTGTTCTCAGAGACACACCTACAGTAAAATGTATGGAGTCAGATAAGAGCTAGAAGCCTCAGGCTCCAACATCACAGGCGTTTCATAGTCAGTGGAAACTGTTTCTCCAACAAGACAGGAAAAAAAGTTTTTTTTTGTGTGTGTGTGACATTTTGGGAAGGCTAGGACAAAATTTACTGGGTTTTGTACCAGATAAAGGCAACAGGTATTCTTCAGGCCCCTGTGGCCTGAATCTCCAAGCACTTCACAGACCTTAATTATAACCAACCATGTCCTTGTAAATTACTCTTTTATAAAAAGGTGAGTGGATCGAATTACTTCAGTGATGTTTTCATCCAATCAAGCAGAAAGGAGATTGTGGGTGTTGTGGTTTAGAGCAAGATCAGGGAGTGCTGGGCACAGCTTCTGTTTCATCATTTACCAGCTGTGTGACCTTGAGCAAGTTGCTTGTCCTCTCTGAACCGGCATCCACATTTGTGAAATGGGTGGAGGTAATAGTGTCCACTAATAAACTTATAGTAGAGTGCCTAATACAAGAACACGGGAAGTAATAGTGTGTTGCTAATAATAATAGCTTGTTTGCTTTACTTTGTGGGTAGGGTATATTTTTTATTTTGCGATTTCTTGGAAGGCTATTATAAATCTAGTCTTTTGAAAGTGAGGTTGTAGTTCATAGAGAAAAGGGACCCTCAGCTTTTTAATCAATTTTCTGTGTAAATGTGAAAACTCAAGGTTAAGAAGCGAACAGATTTGTTCCACTGTGAATTTTAGCTCATACTTGCCCAACTGGATCAGAGAGTTAGTATAGTTATATAGGGTTTTGGTTTTTCTTGGCCCAAAACCGTTGAGGTTATTTAAAAAAAAAAAAAAAAAGAGCCAGTTTCCTGCCCTCAAGGAGTTTATAGCTCAATTAAGTGGAGTTGGGAGAAACCCTTGTTGAGGCAGGTTTGCTTTGGAAAAAGTGAAACTTGAGCACAGGGTCTTGAAGGCAGATTCGTATGTAAAACCTGGAGCTGGGGTTTGGAAAGTGCTGGTGAGGCCAGTTTCTGTGAGGTGGGGGCAGGGTGGCCGGAAGCGCTGGGCAGGGGCACCAAGGCCTTGGTGTGCTTGAGAAGTGGAAGGAGTTGGGGCAACTAGCTGTGGATGGCGAGGGTGTGGCCAGATGGCAGAAGGGTGGCTCCCAGTTGTCGTGGGAAGAAGATGGCACGTGGGGAGGTTATGGGCTTGAAGTCCTACCTATGCCGGGTAATGTCTGAGCCTCGGTTTCTTTGTCTGTAAATTGCTGTGACATATTTGAATAAAAGTATGTGTGAAGAACTTTGTAATGATAGAGTGTCCTACCAAGGCGAATACTACTTTGCTCACTACTCTGGTTTGCTGCTTCCCTTGTGGATATTGGGCCACATGAGGAGTATCTTCCCAGGCTTACAGTCAGCCCATGTATTGGACTGTGCCTGGTGCTGCTCTAGGTGGTGTATTCAGGGAGCAAGAGAAGACCCCCCCCCCACACACACACACACGCTATGGAGCCAGTAACATTCTAGTGGAGGAACAACCGGCAGTTGACAAAAACAACTGAATATCATTAAGCTCAGGTACTGTTAAGGACTGGGAAGGTTATTAAAATAGGGTGAATTAAATAGGGAGTGACAGGGAGAGCTCTAGCCAGGATGATCAAGGAAGGGACTGTCTGAGGAGGTGACATTTGGGTTGAGCTCTGAGGGGTGTGAAGGATGCAACCCACCAAGAGCCAAGGCAAGAGTATTCTGAGCTGAGGGAAGCAGCTGCAGAGACCCTGAGATGGAAACCAGGTTGGTGTGGCAGGAGTGCACACCTGAGGGGGTAGAGCCTGGAGACGCAGATCAAGGGCAGGTCACATAGGGCCTTGTAGAGCATGGCGGGAATTTGAATTTCATCCTGGTGGCCATGGGAACCCTGTCAGCCGAGGAGTGATGGGATGTGACTTAAGATGTAGACAGGACAGTGGGTGTTCGGTGGAGGATGGGCTGGGGCAGGACAAGAGTGGAAGCAGGTAGACCAGTTAGAAGGATGCTATAGTTGTCCAGATGCAGCTGGCTCAGACCATCCTTATAGCAAAGGGCCTCTGAGAAGCAGTCAGATTCAGAGCAAAGAGTGGAGGCAGAGCTAAGAGAATGTGCACCGGACGTGGGATGAGAGGGAAAGCGAGGAATTGAGGATGACTCCTAGGTTTCTGGCCTGAGTACCTGGATGGATAATATACATTTGTTGAGATAGGGAAGGCTTGTGGGGAGCATGACTGGGGGGAAAGCTGAGTTTTGTTTTGAACATAGGAAATATGAGATGCTAAATGGAGACGTCTCATAGGCAGCTGGGTATCTGAGTGTGGAACTTGGGTGGAAGGTCTGGCCTGAAAAGAGATGTTTTGAGAGTCACCTGTAAATGGGAGGTGTTTCCAGCCCCTGGACTAGAGTGTAGCTGGAATCTAGGAAAGGGTCTACGATCCGATGGAAGAGGAGCAGCCAGTCGGGAGGATAAACCTGGTACATAACAACTAGCTCACACAGACCTTACTGCCCTTGGGCCGACTGCTCAGTCTAGTGCCTAATTTGACAGGTTTAGAGGGTCAAAAAGGAACTAGACATGGGAAGTCACAGACACTCTGAGGTCCCTCTCCTCTTAAATAAGAGAAATGAGTCCACGATTTAAAGCTTTTCTTATGGGGCAAGACAGGAATGATTGTAGTGGATATCGTTCCTAACCTTGAAGAATATACAGGTAACAGGACACTTTCAGTTAAATCGGGGAGGTTAGAAAGGGCACGCTCTGCATGGTACCCTCCTAGAATTACTGTTCAAAGCTCTGACAATGAAGAGGAGTCCCTGGTGCCTAATCTCACTGCTAAGGTTATGGAGGAGTTTGACATTCTGGGGAGTCCTCTCAAACGATGTAATGAATATGGTTTTAGAGTTGATTCAGAAAGATGTAGAATGTAGTCCGTTTCCTTGTCCATCTTCCCTTGACCTTTTAGTTCCTCTTTCTAGGTGGTTAATTGTTTTGATTATTAAGGTCATAAATGTAGGCTGTATAATTGACCAGACGACCCAGGCATGTTCTTTATGAACCTTCATCCTTGTTTCCCTAAATTAGGGGCTCAAATCAGATCAAGCTGGGCTCTTTGAGCTCCTGCAGGAAACCAGATCAGTGGGTTGCAGGCATGCCCAAAGGGATACCAGGGCTCAATTATATTTGCTAATGCATAGCTCAGTACTGCTGGATACAAATTTTTGTGAGTGTGGATTTCTCAGATCTATTTTTTGATCTCCAAATAACCAGTCACCAAAATAAGGAAAATAGTGACTTCATAACTTTAACCATACATATATATTCATATATATATATATATA
>NW_017731616.1:2411280-2480572 GCF_001890085.2 Hipposideros armiger
TATATATATATATATATATATATATATATATATATATATATATATATATATATATATATATATATATATATATGGGGGAGGTTGTAAAGCCTAACATGGGGCATTAATCTGATGGTTGACTGGGTTTTCAGTTTCAGAGAGAAGCAGGCCTTCTCTCTGAGAGGAATTCGACATAGGCGTGGGTGCAAGGTTTGGATAAAAGCAGAAGCAAGCTTGAATGCCTCTCTTGACCAGGTGGAGCAGGGAGGGGGAGGAGGATCCTTGACTAAAGAGGGGAGGAAAGGACAAAACGCCTCAGCAACCTAGCCAGGCTACCAGGCTGGTTTGCTGATGGTGGTCAGGGGGCGGTGGAAGGGTATGGACATTCCCTGTTGATCACTGACCTTGGAAAGCAGATCCTTCCCTCTCCAGACAGAAGAGAGACAATGCTTCTGTCAGTGGACGCCTGGAGAGTCACCTGGTGGGGAGGGGGGGGAAGGGGATCCTTATAAGGCCATTGGAGCTTCCGTGACCAGACGAGCTGCCCTCAGGTAGCCTGGTCATGGGAGACTGACCATAGGGCCTTCCAGACCAAAACAACTCACCAGTGCCTGTGAAACCACGGCCACATCCAGCCACACAGTTGGAATTTCAAGCATGGCACTATTTTTATTTATTTATTTTTTTAAAGATTTTATTGGGGAATTAGGGAAGGGAACATTGTGTTTTTCCAGGACCCATTAGCTCCAAGTCAAGTTGTCCTTCAGTCTTAGTTGTGGAGGGCACAGCTCAGCTCCAAGTCCAGTCGCTGCTTTCAATCCAGTTAGGGGGTGGGCAGGTGGGGAGGCATAGCCCACCATCCCATGAGGGAGTCGAACTAGCAACCTTGTTGTCAGGAGCACGTGCTCTCACCAGCTGAGCCATCCAACCGCCTGGTGGTAGCTCAGCTGCAGCTCAGCTTGGGCGCAGCTCACTGACAACCCTGTTGCTCAGAGCTCGTGCTCTAACTAACTGAGCCAATTATGGCACTATTAATTTAAGGTGCCACACCAGTCAGGTTCCATTGCTAGCTTTAGACTGAGGTTGGGGTGACTGTATTATTTGTCTTCCAAACTGGGGCATTTTTGAGAGTGAAAGGGGGCCCAGAACAACAGGCATGAACCAGGACTGTCCTGGGGGAAGGCCTGGATGCGTGGTCAGCCTAGCGAAGGGCTGGAGGCTTTAACCACTTTGTGGATAGTTTGATGACCAAAATGTCTCAGTATAATGTGGCCTTTGTGTGGAAGGGCCTAAACCTCCCAAAAGGAGAGAAGGCGTGACCCGGGGGCCTCTCCTGAGATGCCTGTCCACAGAATGGAGTTCTCTGACTTGGGGATCTTGTTATCTGTATACCCTTAAGTGTAAGGCAAGATTTATTTTCACCCCCAAATTATTTCACCTATGCCAGCCTTTATAAAATCGTTCTCCTATAAGAACTGCCCTCTTGATTACTTTATTTTGAACAACAAAGTTCTCTTCGTTTTAAACATATTAGCCTAAAAGGAATTCAATCAATTTTAATTGTGGACGCTGATAGAGGTTAAATTTGGTTTTAAAATATTTAAAATAAAATAAATTTAGTTTTAAAGAAGTGAGTTAAATTTCTTTGCCTCCCTTTAGTAATAATTCTTCAGGATTTGACATCCTAAATTGCAAGCCTTCGATGATAAAGAGATGTGATAACAGTTGGGAGAAAGACATTCATCTTCAAACTGCAGGGGACCTAGGCTGTGATGAAAATCTGATTTCTTCAAGAAATGATTGGATTTTGAGTTGTGGTTCCAAATGATACTGTAGGTGTGCTTCCCTCCAGGCTCCTCAGGGCTCCATCATGGCTGGGACATTACAGGCAGAAAGCAGATGGGATCTGGCTTATGACCTTAATAAGGGAAGTAGCCACAATCATGCAGGAACTGGGGAAGATGGGGCAGAATCTGTGTCACCAGCACCACCACCCTGGGGATCGTCAGTACGACAGGACTGGGAATGAGGCCTGGATCTGGAAGTGAAGGTCAATTGCAGGACTACGGACACCCCATGACACCATCACCTGCCATTGCTGTACAGAGTATAGGCACTGGCATTTAATACTTTGGCCAAAAACAATAAACCATGACACTTCTTTGGTGGGGAGAGGGATGGGTATATTGACATGTGCATGTTTTACAAGGCTTAAAATCATTTACAACTCACAAATAAAGACGGATTCATACAGAAATAGGCAAGGCAGTGATGACATTATTAAAAAAAAAAAACAACAGCTAGGGAAATCTAGGGCTTGTAGTTGGAATGCCAGCACCCTAAGAATTCAGCCTTCCTCCTCTAGCATTTGAAGAGTGAGTGGTTTGCAGTCTAAAAGCTTCCCACCCACTGAGCCTTCAGCAGGCTGCACCCAGGACTCCTTTCAGAATTCCTGCTCAGGGGGAGACCCAGCCAGAAATGGGCCTTTTTAGACAACAGCCAAACAAGAGAACCAAGGATTATCAGGCATGTGATGAGCTGGCAGCATAAAAGGGGATGGCTGAAGTAAACCAACAGAAAAACTGTTAGATAAGCCAGGAACAGAAAGAGAACTGGGGGAGGGGGGGGGCGAAGTTCTAGGTAAAATACTCAGAATTTTGAGAACATATTAAATCCACAAAAGAAGAACAGGATGCATTATGTAAAAGGCACGATCAGAACAAAAAGCTTTTGGAGATTATAAGTGCTGAAATTTAGAAGTTTATGGAATTTAAATTTTCTTTAAAGTTAAAATAGAATTACTAGAAAATAAGTTGAAAAGTCTCAGAACCACAGAGAGGGAAGGAAAATGAGAGAGAAGTTAGGTTAATCCAGGAGTTCCAACAGAAAATGGAATGAATGAGTGAAGCGATTGATTCATGCTGAGGGTTTCCTGGAAGTTCATATTCTAAGCCTACAGACTCTGTAAGTGCACAGCCAGTAAAGAAAGACTCGCACACAGATACTCCCGTCCTGCTGTTCAGAACACCTAGGGTGAAGTGGAGAGCCTCAAAGTCTCCCTCAAAGAAATGAAAATTGGACTTTGATCAGAATTTTTGTTGGCAACGCTGAACATCCGAGTTCTGAAGAGAATGTTTTTCAACCTAGAGTCCTATTTCCAAACTATCAGGCAAGGGTGACAGTGGAATAATGACATGTTTGCATATTGCAGGGACTCAGTTTACCTATCATGTACTGTTCCTTCATTATTTAAGAGAATAATTCAAATAAGAGAAAACGTGGGATCCCAGGTCACAGCAGATCAGCCCAGGAGGCCAGGAAGGGCAGACCTAGGATGGCCCTGTACAGCAGGCCTGGAGGAGCCAAGTGTGCCGCAGCAGGAGGTCCAGGGGCTCTGAGGAGGAAACCTGTAGCAAAGAGATTCTGATTCGATACAAAGTGTGATTGGGAGCTTAGAAAAGATTGAGGCTAGAACAAAGGCAACAACATAAGGGGGAAAAAAAAAGGGCAATGAGAAATGCCACAAAAAGCATAAGTCGTCCAAATGTGACGTACACCAAGCTGATCGACTGGTAAGAAAAGTCTGTGTGACCTTGATGCTAGGAACCGTTTCCTTTGAAGCTTAAGGACTTCTGATACTGGTCCCAGATAAGAGGATCATTTCTATGCACTTCGGTTGAGCACTGAATGATACCTGGTCACATAAAAGAACAGATGACTGAATTGTGGTTACAAGACAAAATATAAGTGGGAATGGCTCTGAATAATAGTGTAAAAGTACAGCGAATGGAGGAAACCAAGAGGAAACTTTGCGAGTGCTGATAGCGTCATCTCACCAACTGAGGACTGGAGAGATTATATCGGAAGAAGTTGATGAATAGAAGTTAAAATGCATTATTTAAAACTTAAAGGGCGTGGCAAGTTAGTAAACATAGGAGAGAAAGTGGCAAGTAGTTTAAGTTCTTCCCTTTTCATATTGTGGGGGTCAACAGTTACTGTCCAAAGCTGATAAATCAATATATAAACATAGAAGCATAGTATCTTCTATGTTGTAGAGAAGTAAATTGTAGAGAAGTAAATTCAGAAATTAAAAAGAATTTTACCCAGAGAGTGAGGCTTGGGATGAGTTTGAAATCGGTAGCTTTCCACCCTAAGTTCTTTCTGATTTCTTGCCATTTGTATTTATTACTTGAACAAAAATTAAAAATTGAGTTTGAAGATGGGTTAAAGGTAGAGAGGGCACAGTTGAAATGGTAATGCCACCTTCTAATTTTTTAAGACCTAATTTGGACAAACTAAGAAGGCTGTGTTTTAAATTAAGCAATAATAGTGTTCTTGTATTAATGAAGCAATATTTCATATTTCCTGAGACAGAGTTGCGTAGCCAGAGGCAGAATCTTTAATCCTTGAGGAAATGAATTATTGCCAAAAACAATGAAGAAAAGCTGCTATTATCCTCAGAGTTTGAAAAGTGCCCCAGTGTGCTTGAAGTAGGTTATGCAGAAGTGTATGAACTCTAATTAGGGGAGAACTTGACTATGTGGAAATAGGAGTGTGGCTTACTTGGAGAAGTTTGAAATAACCTCGTGGTTAATAGGTGGGTCCTGAATGTTGGTGCCAAGAATTCTGATCGAGCCTCCAAAGACCTGAATTTATATCATATCCTCAGTTACTGCCTTATTTGGGTAGTTAGCCTTCGACAGTATATTTTACTATTTCAAATTTTATTTCTCATCTTTAAAGATGATGTGGTTTTGCAAGTTTCGAGTTTGTCTTATATTCTAAACATGGGTTTCCAATACATGTGTTGGAATCCCTAGGTAGTTTTCATGTCAGCTCTGATTCAAACCAGTGGAGATGATTGTCCGCTGGTTCCATGGAAAGGAATTTGGGAAGTAATTTTTCCTGTTCCTTTTGGTGTCTAAAACCATCTCAGTTCAAACCCAGATCCTTCCTTAATGCAGTTTTTCTTTTGACCCAATACGGGAATAGGCTTCTTAGACCCTGTTTTCTGTTAATTTCCATCACTTCCTTTGGAGGCCATAACTTATATCCTTTAATTCCTGTCACTCCGAATGTGAGTTATTACTGTAGCTCTGAATTCCTCCATACATACTGGGTTGGCCAGTAATCAGAGCAGCTGCTGTTGCTGCTGCTTAAGAGAAAATGAACTGAATAGCTTTTCAGCTGCTGCCCAGGTCCTAGGAGTTGCTGTGGGTATCCTGGTTGTGCCCAGAGAGTGCCTGCTGCCTACACGGAACCCAGCATCAAAGGGAACTGGGGGCAAACGGAAGGAAGCGGGATTTGAGCAGAAACGGGGGGGTGGGGTGGGGGGGGTGTTTGGAATGGCCTGAGGGATCCCCAGATGCAGCCTGTCTGTCCGAGAGCTGCACCCTCTCTGCTAGCTCTGGAACTGGCTGTGTTCTGAATGGCTCAGACCAATGCCCAGGTCCTAAAGGACTTAGATTAGGAAGTACATGGGTTGCACCAGGGACTGGACACAGCTCTATTTTTGATTATTTGTCCCTGCCAGATGGTAGCCTCAGCTAATGGACTGTGCCTCTGATTAAGGCTGGTTCTAAGCAGAGTTAAGAGTTTGCTTAGTTCCTGAACTGGAGAGGGCAGGCAGCTTTACCTTGAGGATGAAGACATCTGCCAGTTGAGTTTGGTTGGGATAACTGTGTTCTCTCTTCAAGGTGCTGCCTTACCTTTTCTGTTGATTTTATCCGACTTAATTCCACCCCCTTCAATCATTGTTTTCTTGTATGTGTGGTCCCAGGGAGACACTCCTCCCCCCATTAGTTTGTTCTTCCTCCTTTGGCTGATGGGGGCCTGAGGCTGCAGGACACCCCTGCTTTTCTCCATCCCAGGTGGGACAGATTCCAAGGTGGGCTCACTGTGCCAAGTGGCCAGGGACCTGGGAGGAAGGATGATGTTGGAGTACGTGCAGGCAAAGCCCAGGGGAGGCAAGGTGACAGCTAACATTCTCTGCAGAGGTGCATTCATTTTGTTGAGTTTTCTTTTTCCATGTGGTGTCCCCTCCTCACCCCCTTCTGGCTGCTCCCATCCTTTTGTGTGGTCTGCTTTCATCTGCAGCAGCCACAAGTAAAATGGGTACACTTCTTGAACTTCAAGAGTTTGGCATTTTTAGCACATGTGAAGTTTTGTTGCCAGAGCCCCTATAAGCAGCCAGCAAAGTAGAGTTAAGTGCCTGCTCGTTGTCACACATGTTAAAGGCCCCCTGGAGCCACCGAGAGTAAAGGGGACCATGGTAAGGGGACCAAGTGGAAGATGGAGGGAGAAACCCTACCACGCAGCCAGTAGAAAAGGAGCTGGAGGAAGTGCCCACTCTGTAAGTGGAACACTTTCCACAGCGTTTTAAACAACACGATACGCGGAAGCACCTGTCCACCGCAGGGCGCAACAGGCAGCGGAAGCGTGGCCCAGCGCCAACCCTGTCTTGTATGATTCCCACTCCTCCTTTTCTTCTGGTTCTTTCCCTCTCAGCTTTGCACTTGCTGTGCCCCTCACCCGGCCCCCTCCAGCGCCGCTGCCATCTCTACCTGACACCCTTCCTGGAAGGCAGGTTCTGGCACTGCACTGTGGTTTGCCCCCGCTGCGGTTTCATCATCAGCTTATGGATCTGCCCCCCCCCCCAGGGACGGTTTGGCAGGGACAGGGAGGAGGAGTCCTTATTCATCCTAGGAGGCTCTTGAATGTTTGTGGTATGAATAAGTGAAGGAATGAGCCAGTACAGTCAAGAGGAAATAGCAGGCCCCATACCTGCCTTAGGTAGCTTCCAGCCTGCTTGGGTGTGGCTGAGGAGAGGAAGTGGTCAGAAAAGACACACAGTAATAACCTTGGAACTCTGGGCTGCTCCTTATAGCCTTCCCGTTGGCCTCGGTTACCTTTACAGGAAATCTCTTCCCAATCTTCACCCCACCCAACTGCAATCGTGCTTTTTGACTCTGCCTTCCCTCAACCTCGCCAAATTTAGTCTTATGTACAGAGCAGTTCTTGTTTCAGTGTTTTATTTGTGTAGGTTTTGCCCTTTTAGCTAGGTGGCAAGT
This sequence comes from Hipposideros armiger, assembly GCF_001890085.2. Lineage (NCBI taxonomy): Eukaryota > Metazoa > Chordata > Mammalia > Chiroptera > Hipposideridae > Hipposideros > Hipposideros armiger. The sequence goes on from NW_017731616.1 coordinate 2,418,330, forward strand.
GCCTTAAAACCCTAAGTTCTATTTCCTAGGAAGCATTTTAAAAGAATGGAGAAAATATTGCTCCAAAGTAACTTTTGTCTTGGCTGCCGTCTAGTTGTGAGATCTTAGGGCAGAGCAATTACCTTCCTTCCAAAGGCCTCTGTTTTCCCATCTGTAAAATTAGAGGGCTGGACGCTCCGCCCGTGCTCACACCCTGCGATTCTGTGCTTCTGACCCCAGCACCTTGCTTATCCCTCTCAGTACCTGGGATTGGGCTCCATCCCCGCATCTGTCAGGTAATTGAACTTGTTCACCCATCGTTTAGGCCAGATCACCTCTCAGCTCTTTGCTAGAGTTCCTGGGATCAGGGACATTAGTGGAATAGGCATGGGGTGGCCCAATGTGTCCCGTGGCCTTGCCCCTGCCTCTGCCAAGAAGTTCTAGGCACCAAGGGCCCCGCCTCGGTCCTGCTCAGTCTCAGTTCCAGTTCTGTACCTTTGTGTGTGCTGTTTAGTCCTTTCAGATGTAGGATGGATTGTGCTGCCATCCAGGGGTCTGGGAGGAAGGCTGGTGCTAGGGACTTGTGTTCCCACACAGGCCAAACCTCAGTCTGCAAGACCTTGCTTCACTGGTTCTCCCAGGGCGGAGTCTGGCTCCCCTCTCTGTTTTGCAAGTACATTTTCTTCCTGTTGCACCCATTGCATTGCATTGGTTTAAAAAAAAATACATTAAACCCTTTATTGGGATCACAGCAGAGGCAGAGGTGGTAGGGACTGTTTGGTTTGTGGATTTTTTGTTTTTGTTTTGTTTTGCTTCTGCATTTGAGATTTGTGGAATTCTTAAAGGCTAAGCATGGCCTGCTTTCTGTTTGGGGGCTTGTTGTTTGTTTATATCGTGTTCACAGCCCCTTTCCCCAGCTCCAGCCTTGTTTCTATGTGTCCAATGTGTTTTTTCTTTGTTTCTTTTCCTATTTGTTCCATCAGTCAGCCAGACCCCAAAGACTGTAAAACTGATGGTGAGTAAAGAGCATTAGCAAATGGAACCCAGCAGAAAGGTAGTGGGTTGCCAGAGATCCCTCCTGGTTGTGGAGCAATGAGATTTTAAGGATTATGGGTTTGGGTTAGGGGCCCCTCTTAAAGGAGATAAGAAGAACACTGGGATGGGAGGAAAGAAGGAATTTATGATGCCTAGTATATAAGCAGCACTACCCAGACCCTCCCTGAATCCCTGCTGCAAGACTGATTGGATGGTGGGGGGCGCGGGTGGGGGGTGTTGGAGATGCTAAGAGTGCCAGGAAGTAAGAATTGATGGGGAAAGAGGCCACGGCTGCTAAAGAGAGCAATTGAATTTAGTTTTATCTTGGGCAAAGATTAGGTTCTAAATCAGTATTGTTAAAAGATAAGCTGAGGCATATTAAAAGTTTTGAGTTTATTTTAGCAAAAATTGACTGAAATCTGGCAGCCCCCAAACGGAAATGGTTAGGAGGGTTCCACCAACAGGAGCCAGGGGAAAGATTTATACAAACAAAACAAGGAAACAAAGGAAATTATTATTCAAGCTATAGCTTAAAGCCTAGTTGGCTGCTTGAGATTGGTTATGTTTAAGGTTTGATTTTGTAACCTTGAGATACTTACAGGCTTAGATTTTGTGCTTATGCAGGTCACCGCAGCATTAGAGCGCCTTCAATCTAATGGCCTCCTTGTTTACCTAATTTAACAATGTACTCCTATGAGCTGAAAGTCTAGGGTAGAGTCAAAATTATTTTTGAAAAATACTCAGGAAGCCACAGTATTATAATAGAAATTGCTTGTTAAGTTTACGTGACCATTTTTCTCCTCTAGTGTGGGACTGTTGGTTTTGTCAGTTGAGTTCCTTGGCTTAGGTGGAGGGGTTATGTTCTATGAAAAGTATGTCTTTTGTTTTGTTTTTTTTTTTTACTTTAAATTTTTATTGGGGAACAGCTATGGTCATTGGTTACACATTGCTTTCATGCCACAATGGCATAGTTGACGCTTTTAGGGAGGGCACAGCTCACAGTGGCCCATGCAGGGATTGAACTGGCAACCTTGGTGTTATCAGCACGACACTCTTAACCAACTGAGCTAACCGGTCACCCCTAGAATCATACTCGAGAGAGCTACTGATGCAAGAGATGGGCATATTTTTCACCTACTTTCAACAACCCCTCTCTCTCCTTATATTCCACTTGCATAGTGTGTGTGTGTGTGTGTGTGTGTGTGTGTGTGATGAGCCAGTCACAGGACTCTACCTTTGCCGCCTCTCACCTCCTAAGGTGGCAGAGAATTAGTAGACTCCTTGACAAAGAATAATCCCAGTATCTCTTGATTCTACTAAGATGTTAAATGCATTTTAAACTCACATCTCCAAATTCTCTGTTTTGTCTACAGGTTGCTCGTGGGGGCCCCTCGGGCAGTGGCCCTTCCACGGCAGAGGGCCAACAGAACAGGGGGCTTGTACAGCTGCGACATCACCTCCCGGGGCCCTTGTACACGGATTGAATTTGACAACGATGGTATGTTTTTTTGTACTCACTTAGTATTCACTTAGCCAGCTCGCTTGCACCCAGCTTGTCCTCTCCATGAGGAAGGAAAGGGGGTACAAGCATTTATTCTTGAAGACAGGACAGGGCCTCTTTTCATTGCATCAGCCTTGACTGTTTCTCGTTTCCCCTGAAAACATTTACTTTCTAAATCACTTTGGGATGCACGGTGTTGCTGTCTCTCCTAACCCTGGTTTCTAAACTGATGTGGTGTATTGATGCTGCCACCTAGTGATGTGCTGAGGTTCTGCAGGATGCTGTTGAAAATGCAGAGCAGCGAAGAAAATTGAATGTGCGTATCTTATACATAGATACGCATAGTACAAAAGTTCTCACTTGCTGTTAAAATATTTGGGAGAAAGATGATTTTAAATGTCAAATCTCTCTGAAATGAGAGCTGACCAACATGGATAAATTTTGCCCTGCTGTCTCAGATAGAGGCTTTTTATGTGAGGACTCTCTATGTTGGGTAGAGCGATTTTGTATACTGAGAAGCTCCCACCAAACCTAAGCTGACATACTTGCCCTAAGTAGATTTGCAGACCCATGTTTATGTTCTTCTCTTGCTTTTTTATCTTTTAGAAGTAACTTTTTTCACTGATTAGAAAATAACACGTTAATTGTAGGAAACTTAGAAACGACATCGACCTATAAAGAAAAACCCCAAAACCCACTGGTAATCTAGACATAATCACTCTTTACTTAACATTTTGGCATTTGCTTTCTGTCTACTTCAAGATGTTTAATTTTTGTAATGATTTAAGATTGAAAAATCGTGCCTGCCTTGCTTCTCATGGAAGAAGGCAAATATTGGGATATAAGTAGATTCCAACTGATACTGAAATGAGCACAGGGTGGTATTTGTGGTTTCTCTTTTTGGGGGAAGAGGGAGTAAAAATAAATATATCCCTTTCCAGTGATAGAAAGATAGAAAGTGAATCTGAGGTCTTGTCTCCCCAGCCCCATTCCCAGTAAAGAATAGTTCATGCTGTTACGTAACAAATTTGGGAGTACAGGCTACCCCCCCCCTGGAGACCCTGCAGGTTCACTTCCAGATTACTGCAATGAAGTGACTATTCCAATAAAGCGAGTCGCACACATTTTTTGGTTTTCCAGTGTATATAAACGTTATGTTGATACTGTACCATAGTCTGTTAAGTGTGCAATAGCATTATGTCTAAAAAAAGCAATGTACATACCTTACTTGAAAAAATACTTTATTGCTAAAAAATTCTAACCATCATCTGAGCCTGGCGGGGAAAACAGGCAGGGCTGCCACAAACCTTAAAAAAAACCCACAGTATCTGTGAAGTGCAATAAAGAAAAGCACGGTAAAACTGGGCATGCCTGTGTGTAGAGAAGTACCCACTTTTTGATAGTTGGGATGGTAGTTGGAGTTTAGATTTTTACATTGTTGCTTTAAGGTCACATGTTAGAGAGTTACCCTTTAGTCTCACAATTTTCATATACCTCTCTGTACTCAGGGCTCTGGGTGTCAGAGAGGGTGCAGGGCCACCAGGTAGAACTATGTCTTTTTGTGTAAAGACTTTTATGAAAGATTCTCACCAACAACCACTTACCCATTTTTTTAAGATGGGAAATCATTTTCCTGGATTGAGGAACTGAATTTACTAAGTAGCTAGACTTCGCAGTTAAGGCAATTTAGAAACCGTCTCCTGTGTTTTTGTTCATCGATGAGTTCATTGCCTGTTTCAGTCACTCTGAAGTCCTAACGGTGCGTGTGTAACCTGTGATGCTTTCCACAGCTGACCCTTCCTCGGAAAGCAAGGAAGATCAATGGATGGGGGTCACCGTCCAGAGCCAAGGCCCCGGAGGCAAAGTTGTGGTAAGCGTAGTTTTCTACTTGTTCATCCCACAGGGTCTGAGTGCCTGTTGTGTGCTGGCAGCGGGCCGACAGCACTGAATACAACAGGCAGGGGCCCTGCCAGCGCGGACTGGACATTCCAGCAAACCACCTGCGTTAAAGCAGGAATTGATGTCAAGAAGACATCGAAGCATTATTTTTCCTATGATTCCTGATATACTTTGAAACAGCCATACAACCTGCTTTTGTTTAGAACCTTGAGATTCAAAGAACTTATTTTAAAAAACCTTTATTGACTATCCCCCAAATTCTAGATCTTAAAAAAAACAAACGAGGGGTGGCCAGTTGGCTCAGGTGGTTAGAGCGCAGTGCTCATCACACCGAGGTAGCCAGTTCGATCCCCACAAGGGCCGCTGAGCTGCGCCCTGCACTAGATTGAAATAACTACTTGACTTGGAGCTGATGGGTCCTGGAAAAATATACTGTTCCCCAATGAAAAAAAAAAATTTTTTTTTAATATGGGAATGGTCATGGAAAGTAAGATCAGATCATTTTAAACTCTCATTATTTATTCTGAGCTGCTTCAAAGAGAAGTGGTAGGGAAGATGAGAGGGTTTGTTAGGTGGATTATGCTAGATGGCCTTGAAAGTGCCCCCCAGCCTGGAGTATGATGATCTTCCTGTGCCTCTTTCAAAATCTGGTTGCTGTAATAAATGTATATAGAATTTTGAGAAACATGAGAATTTTACTGAATATCGAATTTTGATATTTAAGGGCTGCATTATGGGAGATTGACTTGGATATTGTAAAGTATTTTCAGCCTGTGTTATATGGAGTGTAGCCATGAGTACTCCGTAAAACTATAGAGATTATTTCATCTCTCCCAGCAGTGTAGTTCTCTCTGCCTTATAGAATAAACTTAATCTCAGAATTTAGAGTATACATTGGGATTTAGGATTATAAGGAAATAGTGTGGGTGAAAATAAAATGTTTTTGTTTTAGCTGTGTTTGCCTGATCCCTATGAAAATATGTCCATTTCTCTCTCTGGAACATATTTTCACAAATATAGTGTGTGAAGATTTATAGAGCCACTAAAAGCCAGTTAAGAAAAAGAAATAAGATTTTTCCATTGTTTATGTGACAGGTAAATTTCCAAATAAATGGCCTGTGGGTTACAGGTTGGCATTTGATACTTGGATTGGAGCATTATTCCAAGAATATGATATGAGAATATGATATGATAGAAGTCCTAGTTTCTATACATTAGATACTAGCTTCCTTCGTGCCACTTTGGGGAGGATTTGCTGGTTTCCATCCAATCCCAGGATGAGGGCACATTTAGCATCCTCTTTATTATTGTCTATTTTATCAATTTGTAATAAAAAAACAAGGTTTGTAGACATGAACGGGCTACTTTTATTCCATCTGTTTGCAGACATGCGCTCATCGATATGAAAAAAGGCAACATGTTAATACAAAGCAGGAATCCCGAGACATCTTTGGAAGGTGTTACGTCCTGAGTCAGGATCTCGAGATTAAGGATGATATGGACGGAGGAGACTGGAGTTTTTGTGATGGCCGATTGAGAGGCCATGAAAAGTTTGGTTCTTGCCAGCAAGGTGTAGCAGCCACTTTTACTAAAGACTTTCATTACATTGTGTTTGGAGCCCCGGGCACTTACAACTGGAAAGGTATGACGTGTGTATTTAGAGAAACAGCGATGAGAATGACTACATAATTTCTGTTCACCACGATTTGTTTAGTACATCTTAAGTGAAAACAAAATGTGTTATAAGTTACTTGTATATTTATAGAAGTAGGCTAGGATATTAAACATCTCTAAATTATGATTTTTAAACACAAATAATGGTAGAAATGTATGTTTTAAGAGATGTTTTTTCCCTTCTACAAGCAATGTACATTAGTAGAAGTAGTTCGCTTTTTTTCTGTAAGACTGTAATAATTCACATTAGTAGTTCTTGATGTTTTATATTTTCCTGTTTTGTGAAGCTGAAAGTTTTAAGGTAGTGATCTGAAAACTGAGCAGAATTCAGGGCTGTCTGTCATGTACAAATAACAGTGTGTTAGCACAGACATTTCTTTCATTATATAATATCTTAAAAGACCATGTTTTTGCAAACAGAGTTAGAAGCGTAGATGACAAGTAAGGGAATTTCGAGATGATAATTTCAGCTAAGTTGCGGAGAAGTTTAATGGTATCGTTTAAATATTGTGATATAGGAAAAAGGACACATTGGGAGGGAGGGAGAACGGCCCACAATTTTTTGACTGGATGAGCCTGGTCAGCTCCTGTAATAAAAGTTTAACTTCTTTGAAGAAATTAAGCAGGTGTAGAAAGCCACTATGTTATAAAGGACAATTAACCTAAGTCTAATCCATAATGCAGAGAAATGCATCTGATTTGGAAGTTAGACTTTTTTGGAGAAATTTAGTAAAATACCAGTAAATCCTATATTAAAACATTTTCACTAGTCAGGAAAATCTTAGGAAAAGTTTTCCTTCTCCATTCAATAATTTTCAAGTTTTCATTCCTAGTAGAAATGGTCCTTGAGAACACCTGCTTCTATATGTCATCCATAGTAACCTCGGGGACTAAATATCCGTTGGCCTCCCCACTCCCAATCGAATTGTTCACATTACTGTATTTGTCCGGCTATTTTGACCTAATTAAAATAACACATTGAATTTAGAAATAGTTTTATTTTAGCAAGAATAGATGCCATCCATGGGAAAACAAAACAATAAAAACAGCCACCAATTATGTATGCTTTAATTTATGGGAAACATGTCTTATCTGCTTTATAAATCTTGAATTAAAAAGTTACCATTTTTAAAAAGTCATGTAATGGGGTTAGTATATGAAATCTTTCAAATGAAAAATTTTAAACGATGAAATCTTGGTGAAAGTGAAGAACGGATCAAAATATCAATTTCATTTTTACACTACAGTAAAGAAGGTAAATTGATTTTGGATTGCAGGAAATGTAAAGTATCATATATCAGGTTCATATAATTTCTTAAAAATTGTTTTCTGTAGGTTTAGTTAACTATGTAAACGTTCCGTTTTCCATCTAGTTTCATGGCATTGTAAAGATAATTCATGAAAATGCATGGGGCTTTTTAAAATTTTTTTTATTGCTAAAACAAATTTCTTTGTTGTAAAAATTTACATGAACATGATTTTTTTACTTTAATAACCTCTAAAGTCACCTCTTTTTTCTGTCTTTTTTTCCTTGAAACTTTTCTTGCTCTACTTAGTGATAACATGAGAAATGTTTATTTGGGACCATCTATTTTATTTTGTTTCATCTTCATTTTTGTTTTGTTTTGTTTTTTTTACCATTTCATTCCTTTAGGGATTGTTCGCGTAGAGCAAAAGAATAACAGTTTTTTTGACATGAACATCTTTGAAGATGGGCCTTATGAAGTTGGTGGAGAGACTAACCATGATGAAAGTCTAGTTCCTGTTCCTGCTAACAGTTATTTAGGTAGGAACGAGAGTAGGTGGCATGCCTACTCTTTCAGACACCTCTGTGTGAAGCTGCCCTCACAGGACTTTCGACTTCTAGGCTGAGGATAGGCCAGGTGGAGCCACCGGCCGGTGGCTGCATTTGCTGGAATTTGATTTAGGCCTTGGTGATCCGGAGTTAATCTGATGCTTAGAATCCTTCCCTTCTCACCTGAGCTCCCTCAAATGGGGAGGAACCCTAAAATCTTCTTTCCTCTGCACGGGAATCTGTTTCCTGAGCTAATGTCGGCCTCTGTAACCTGAAATAGGCTGTTACTGCAGCCCGGGGGGGGGGGGGGGGGGGGGGGGGGGATGATGCATGGATGTTAGTAGTAAGCTGAGTGCCTTTCGTCTCCCTTCAGTGCCTCTTTCTAGAGATACTCTGAAGAGCTACATTTATGAACTTACTCTTAAGTGGCAGGTCAAGACCTCCAGGCCCTTCCTCTGTGATTGCCTTTCTCCCTGGGTTGGCCCTGCGTTTGGACTGGGGCCCTCATGTCATAGGGCCCCTGGCAGGTTGGCACAGGGGCTTTCCAGCTGAGGCTGAGCAGGATGCTAAAGCAGATTTGAGGACACCCAGATTATGTCTAAGTGCCCCATTCCTTAACTCCTGAGGCTTGTTTGCATGACTAATGGGTGTCCTAAATTATTCATGTGCATTATGGTAATTACACAAAGGCTTTTAAAAGCTTTAATTCTTGGTATGAGTTGACATAAAGAATAATTACTGTGCATTTCTTGGAAAAAATGTAAAAAAATCTCCTAAACTCAAAGAGTAACCTATTTTTTTTAGAAAAGTATGCTAGAGATATTACTGGAACAATGGAAGGTAAAAAAGGAAAAAATAGATATAGCTATAAGAATTCTAAATGATGTGTTAGTAAACATTCTTTTAAAATTATTTTAATTGTATAGATACATATGAACAGTACTGTTACTTAAAAAATATTTTTCAGACACTCCCCCTACTCCTTAAATTCAAAACTTGGTTTGAAGGCATAGAAGAGAAAAAAGTTATACTTGTCATTTGTTAAGCACCTACTATGTGCTATGTTATGTACCATACTTACTGCTTTACAAGTCTTATTTGATCTTCCCAACAATATTATAAAGTCTCTTTTTTGCTGGGTGTGTGAATGTTGTTAGTGGCTTTGCAGGCCAGGAAGGGCACACGGGGCCAAGAAGTTTTCAGTCTCAATTACTAAGTATGTTTTTTTCAAGGTAAAATCCTTTTCAAGGTAAATATTATCAACAAACCAATATTTTATTGGACTGTATTAACAGATAATCTCTCTTTAAATGTGTTGTTTAGGGATCAATTTATGATGAGAAATATTTATTTTCTATGGCTCGCGACAAGAAACCAGCCCTTTGGTCTTTAAATAGATGCCCATTGTTTTTATAAACTTAGTTGCTATTGGAACAGTTGACTATTAAACACATGTGCTATTTTTAGAATGGATTTCCTCAAAAGTGGATGCCTGGAAAAACAAGTACAGTTTGTAGTGTTACATTGTAGTTGTCCATGTGGTGGTTTGTGCATCTGTCATTTCAAAAAATCAGTGGGAGGCCGGCCGAGTGGCTCAGTTGGTTAAGAGCTCGCTCAAGAGTTTGAGCTCTGAGCAACAGCGGTTCGAGTCCAGCCCGAGCTGAGCAGCCGCTGAGCTGCCAATAGGTAGCAGGATGGCTCAGCTAAAAAAAAAAAAATCAGTGGGCTTTAGGCATCAAATGAGCTGCGTGAGGTTTGGAAAGCTGGCAGAGAGTGGTTTGCCGGACACAGTGGTGGCTTCATCAGTCAGAATGGTGGCTGCCCAGCCTCTTCCTAAGCTGAATTGCTTTTTCTCCCATCTCTTTCCGTTCCGCACACGTGTACAGGCCTGCTGTTTTTGACCAGCGTCTCCTACACAGATCCCGATCAGTTTGTTTATAAAACACAGCCTCCCAGGGAGCAGCCCGGCACATCCCCTGATGTGATGATGAATAGCTACCTAGGTTTGTGACCTTGGAGATGACAAATAAATTGTCTTGGTCATGGTCATTTAAAAATTTTTTTGATCCATACAGAGCATAAATCTTTTCATTTTCTATTTCATTTCAAGTGAAGCACACATAAAAAGCATGCCACGGTGGAGGCTCTGCTGCCTGACGGTTTTCAGAGCTGGATTCGATTATATCGCCCCATTCTAAACATGTGGCTCATCCTATTTTTCGACTCACTTCACAATTTGAGAACTGCAACAGTACTGGTGAAACTTTTCATTTAAGTAAAACCCAATAAAAATGGGTGAGCTTATACTATGCTGTATCTGCTTTGCCTTTATATAGAAATATGTGCTTAATTTGAATGGTCTTGATGTGGGCATTTATATTTGCTTCCCACCAACTCTTTGTATTTGTACTCTGACATCCTACCAGATGCTTTATAATTAGGTATTCTAACATTTTCTGCCCTCCTCACAAGTATGTAATTGATAGAGAAGACGACTTGCTCACCTCTGTTGTTTATATAGGTTCTCAAATACTGTATCTCATCAGTCATGGTTTTGTTTGCATGTTTGTGTCTGAGAATGAAGTTGGTCCAAAATAATGAATTGCTGTCAGGGGTATATCAAAGATGTTGACATTTGTTCTTGCCTGATAACCAAGGAGATTGAGGAATATGGAAGTTATGAATCATTGTAGTATAGCAGAGCCCTACAACATGCACTGAGTTATGCTACGTCAGATTGTATCTGTGTATGTGATGTAACTTTTCCACGATAATGCAGTATCTAGCTTGATCTCCTTTTATATTAAAAAAGGGGGTTTAGACTAATTCTTACAATGAATGCATGCTTCACGATTCAAGTTACGCAGATGCTAAATAGCATAGATCCTTTTCTTTAAGTCTTAATATATTTTCATAGGAAGCAGTGAACTAGCCTACTATATTGTACTTGTGTCATTTCTCTATTTAACTCTGTAACTTATATCATAAATATGGTAGTTGGTAGGGGGATCAGAAGGAGATGGGTAGGACAAGAAGGAAAACAAGGTAGTGACGGAGTTACCAGTGTCTACCACCTCCTGAAAAACAGTGTTGATGTGAACTATAATTTGTTTTTCTAGGCTTTTCTTTGGACTCAGGGAAAGGGATTATTTCTAAAGATGACATCACGTTTGTATCTGGCGCTCCAAGAGCCAATCACAGTGGAGCTGTGGTTTTGTTCAAAAGAGACATGAAGACTGCACATGGTCTTCTCCCTGAGCATATATTTGACGGGGAGGGTCTGGCTTCTTCATTTGGCTATGATGTGGCCGTGGTGGACCTTAACAAAGATGGGTAAGCGTGTCTTAGGTTATTTTACATTTGTAAAGGAATCATTGCTTCTTTGGCTTCTGTAGGTCTTGAGAAGAGCCATTCTTTGAAGGTAATTGATTCCTAGAGAATACTTTTGCTGCCAAAATTTTACCATCCTATCATGACTTCATCACTTATATTTTGGCAGCAGACATTCATTACCTTCCCTGGGATGTAGGAGTACAAGTTTTTCAGTTTTTACTCATGTCTTGGGGTCTTGGGTGCTTGAGAATTAAAATTTGGGGGGGAACATTGAACTCAAAAAATGATACCTACATGGTTCCGTTCTGTGGTTTCTTAAGGGGATGTTGGAATATCCGTAATGTCCTGTTGAAAGTAGGGATTGTGACAAACTCAGTACATAGGCATAGGTCTGTGGCCCGTGATGCCAGTCTGGGTCTGGGGTGGAAGGTGGTGGGGAGTGGAATCTTTCCTGGGAGTCTCTCTGTGCTGTAGATCTAACTTGGGGAACTGGCTTCAAGTTCTTACCGTCCATATTTTTCTTTGGGCATTTATTACAAGCTACCTTGGTTTTTAACAAATGTTTTAATTGATGACCTACAAATTCCAGAAATGAGGCCCTTTCTGTCATAGCTGTTTGTGTCCTTAGTCCCTGGGCTGTTGGTATTTTCCCCAAGCTTGCTATTTTAGCCAATGGTTCACAGCTCTTCCCTTTGTTATGTTTTTAGGTGGCAAGATATAGTTATTGGAGCCCCACAGTATTTTGATAGAGATGGAGAAGTTGGAGGTGCAGTGTATGTCTACATTAACCAGCAAGGCAGATGGAATAATGTCAAGCCAATTCGTCTTAACGGAACCAAAGATTCTATGTTTGGCATTGCAGTAAAAAATATTGGTGATATTAATCAAGATGGCTACCCAGGTAGATAATAGATTGTGAAATGGTTATGGTTTCTGGTTATTTGATTGATGAGTGCTTATGACATCTTATTTTAAAACATTGTATTGAAATGTTTTTAAACTGTAATGTTTGTTAAAATGTGATGTTGTCAACAGATATTGCAGTTGGAGCTCCCTATGATGATATGGGAAAGGTTTTTATCTATCATGGATCCGCAAATGGGATAAATACCAAACCAACACAGGTAATCAAATAACACAGGTTTCTACAATAGAGGACTCAGCTTTTTGCCTTATAATAGAATATTTAAGTTTAAGTGAATTTTCACACTAATCATGATTTATTTACACATCTACAAAAGTATGAATTTTATGTATTAAAAAATGTATTATTAGAAGATAGCTTGGACATAGATATAAATGCAATGACTTGCTTGTTTTGAGTGTAAAATTTCTTTGTTAAGTTAGAAATCAAAGTAGTCCAAAGGAAAAGACTATTCTATTGTGACAGCAGAAATAGATGGAAATGTGACATATATCTTTTAATAGCATATTAAATAGTGATAAACAGATGATTGTAATTGCATGGAGAATTCAGACACCAAAAATTTAAAAAAAAATTGCTTTTGAGAAAAATAAGACATTTGGGGGCAGGTAGAGAGGTTTGGTTTGAAATACCCTGATTGACTTAATATGTAGTAAACAAACTCATCAAAAAGTGATTCTTTTATCCTTTGAGATACAGTGTAAATCAGGTGACTTTTTTGAAATGCATGAAGTGTTGGATCATATGCATACTTATTTATAGTTTAATATAATTTATAAGTGAACTCTTAAACTTCAGTTCAAACGAAACTTGTGTGTCTTTTTCAAAGCATGGATAAGAAGCTCATTTTGGTGGCCCAGTGTTCATTCTCATGACCTGTTCCTTTCAGGTTCTCGAGGGTAATTCACGTTTTTTTGGATATTCAATTGCTGGAAATATGGACCTTGATAGAAATTCCTACCCTGATGTTGCCGTTGGTTCCCTGTCAGATTCAGTAACGATTTTCAGGTGTGTTATCTCTGACTTTAGTTAAACATGTTCAATAATCGAGTTACACTAAAATTTTGACCTTGGGAATTGAAATTTGTGATGCCTATACTTCAAAGACAAAAGCTTGCATGAATTTTAAAGACTTTTCTTTTGTGAGGAGCGTAACAATGTAATCAAAGCCTATTTTATAAAATCTTGTGAATTCTGAGCTAATTGAGAAAAAGATAGGTCAGAATTGATGAAAATGTTTACTTCATAAGCATATTTTAAAACCTTCATCTTGCTAGAAACCAAAACATGTAGAAAATTTGACAGTACAAAGAATATAGGGAAATAAAAATACCCTATATTTCACCATCCATTATTCAACTCCAAAATTTCATGTTTTTTTAGGCTTTTATTTTCTGTGACTGTACATGTATGTCTAAAAAAATTGAGATCATAATGTACATATTGTTTTGCAACCTGCTTCTGTCAGTTTGTAATGCCTAGTGGACTTTTTTCACGTAAGAGAGTTTATAATGCACAGTGGGCTTTTACTTGTCCGTCGTTGAGTACTTTTCTGAAATGAAGTTAATGGCTGTCTGTGAAGCATCACGTGGCTGGATCGTAGTTTATTAACAGCTGCCACTCTGTCATCGGACATTTATGTTGCCCCCCAGGTTTGTTTTTTCCCGTGATACAGAAAGCTGTGGCAAACATCCTTGTTTTTGTTCATGTCCTGGATTATTTCTTTATGATAAATTCCTAGAAGTGAGTTGCTGAGTTGAAGGGATTCTGTGTTTTAGACTTTTGATTCAAGTTCAGCGACATGACCTCCGAAAAGGCTGCAGTGGTGTACCCATCAGCTGTGTTTGAGTCTGCTTTTTCCAGTGATTTCATCACTGCTGGAAATCACCATTACAAATTGTTTATTTATCTTTTTTTAAATTTTATTTTAAAAGCACATTCTTGTAAAAATGTTAATACAGGTTTGCAGTTCCCTGATATTCCCATCTTCTACATACAAATCAATGGTTTAATAGTTTTGAGTACCTCTCGACTTCCAGGCTGTCATCAAAAGGCCACACTATAACTGCTGTTCTCTAATCTCCAGTTCTTAAAAATCTAATCTCTTTCAGTTATCGCTCCTTGTTAGTATAGATATGTCGGTCTTACTCTTTTTAACAATGCAGTATCATTCCATACTATGCATGCAAAGAGTCTTTAGTGAAAGGATTTTTAGATAGTCTCTGACTTGACTTCCTGCATCAAAATCTGGTAACCGGGCCGGCCGAGTGGCTCAGTTGGTTAAGAGCATGAGCTCTGAGCAACAGGGTCGCCAGTTCAATTCCCATGTGGGCCAGTGAGCTGTGCCTGAGCTGAGCTGCCACTGAGCGGCCAACAGGTGGCAGGATGGCTCAGCTGGTGAGAGCACATGCTCCTAACAACAAGCTTGCTGGTTCAACTGTGCACAGGATGGTGGGCGAGCCCACCCGCAACTAAGATTGAACATGGCACCTTGCACTAAGCTGCCCTGAGCTGCCAAAGGGCAGCTGAATGGCTGAGTGGTTAGAACTTGTGCTCTTAGCAACAAGACTTTCGGTTTGACTCCCGCATGGGATGGTGGGCTGCGCCCACTTGCAACTATGATTGAACACTGCACCTTGAGCTCAGTGGCCCTGAGCTGCCCATGGGCGGCTGGATGGCAACTGGACTTGGAGCTGAGGTAGTTGTGCCCTCCACAACTAAGATTGAAGGACAACAACTTGGCTGCTCTCCTTCACCAACTCCCGAACACTGTTCCCCTTCCCCGATTCCCCAACACTGTTCCCCTTCCCCATTCCCCAATAAAAAAATCTTTAAAAAAAAATAGTGGAAAGGGAAAAATACAATATTGAAGACAGAGCTCTAGCAAACATTCAGTTAAGGGAAAACACCAAGGCATTTAGAAAAAAAAAAAAAGATTCAAGTTTTTGCTTTCAGAGATATTGTGGGGGTAGAAAAGTTGTAGTCTGTGCCAGCTGAGTGGCTCAGTTGGTTAAGAGCTCGCTCAAGAGTGCGAGCTCTGAAAAACAGTGGTTCAATTCCCGGCCCAAGCTTGAGCTGCCACTGAGCTGCCAACAGGTGGCAGGGTGGCTCAGCTTAAAAAAAAAAAATAGTTGTCAATTCTGGAAGCCGGAGGACAGAGACTTAAGATTGGGGGGACTGGGGGTGGGAGATTCTGAAGGAGGATAAGGAAGGGCAGATGTTTATATGATGGAAAGCTTTAAGTTCAGGATCACCTGCATTACTAAAATTCATGTGTATGTAGAAACCTTGATAGTGAGCATCCCAGGTGTTAGATGTATGTTGGCGTAACGATTTTGGAGGGTATTTTGGCAAGATTACGCATAATTAAAAATGCACATATTATTTGACTCAGATTCTGCTGCTAGGAATTTATCCTATAGATAATTTTGAATGTGTACTTAAGATCCATGTACAAGGCTGTTCGTTAGAGCCGAAAGCCTGAAAACAACATAAATGTCTACTGATTAGGGACTGGGTAAATAAATGATGTTACATTGGTACAGTGCAATACGACCAGCTGTGAAAAACAAGGAACTAGATTTATGTGTATACATATGGGAAGACCCCCGATATGTTAAGGAGTGAGAAAAAGCAACAATAAGCATTCAAATCTCCCATTTAAAATAAGTATATAAGCATATACATGTTTTCATATTTAATTTTAGACATTTTTAACAGAAACACATAGACGATGATGTGTGTCTAGAAGGACACACAGGCTTCTTGGGGGTTTGTGGGGGACAGAGACACAATGTTTGCTTGAAAACTCTGGAAATTTTACATATTGCACATATGACTCTTTCAATTACAAAACTAATAAAACTATAAAACATTTTATAATTTTAAATAAATTTTATTTAAAAATTTTAAATAAATATTGTATAATCAGGTTTTCAGTTATATCTGTTAACAGCTATGTTCTTTAGCAATAGGCAAAAAAAATTACATGTGGGAACATTTTGTGTGTTCCTGTGGTTTTTAAGGTATAGTAGTAGGCAGCCGAGGACGTTCTCTGTATAGGATTTCATCCTACATTCAGGGTAGTAAAAGGCTGAGCTGCGTTTTCATTCCTTTGTCTCCAGATCCCGGCCTGTGATTAATATTCAGAAAACCGTCACAGTAACACCTAACAGAATTGATCTCCACCAGAAAACGGTCTGCGGGGCGCCTAGTGGGATATGGTGAGAGTTCCCGCTGTGTCTGTGTCATCCCCCTCGGTTTTCCGCTTCTGCTGTGTGATGCCCCTATTTGGCCTGAGGAGCCACAGGGAAGAGGAGGAAATGGGCACAGGATAGAGGAGTCTGTTGAGTGGATATATAACAATTTACTCATCAGTGGGCAGTGGGGGGATCAGAGAGGTGGGGAACATGTTGGGGTTTTTTTCCTACTGCAATAATGCATCTTAAGAAATGTGTGTTTGATTTTATACAGCCTCAATGTTAAGGCCTGCTTTGAATATACTGCCAAGCCCGCCGGTTACAATCCTTCGATAGGTAAGTCCCTAGTTCCTTTAAAAATTACCTGTTTTCTGTCTGCCAGGTTGAAAGTTCTGCACAAAGAACAGAAAAATAAAACTGTAATGGCCAAAATGGGTCCATACATTCTTGCCTAAGGAGTTAAGTAGATCCGTTGTCTTCTCTTTAATCAGGAAGGTGAGGTACATGAGGGAAAAACTCTCCATTTGGTCCCCATTTGAATTTTCCAGAGCAGATGGTTCAGGACAGAATGTCTTGGAAAAGTACTCATTTGCTACCACAACTGTTTCCTCCACTTCTGTCTTTGAAAAGCAGCGTGGAAAAGTGGTTTTGTGGTTGTGAGGTGGTGGGTGGTGATGACAGAAGAGAGACGGCAGGAGCCGGAGTATTGCACAGAATAATTGCCAGTTTATACTCTCTGCTCCCCAGGCCCCTCCAAAGAGGCCTCTGTGGCCCAGAACACCCAAGCTGTGTTTCCAAGTGCAGGCCCCTGGGGGGCTGTGAAGGCTGGCCTCGACGTTTCAGAGACTTGGTCTCTGCCGCTGGTTCTAGCTTTGATGGGGACGGACCGGCCAGCACAGTGCAACTCCCTTAACATTCGAGTTTTTAGTTTCCCATTAGTTTAAAAAAAAAAAAAAGGCCTCTAGTAGGAATTACTGTCTAATATTGTGGAGATCAAATGGGATAATGTGATGAAAGCAGTTTGTCATTTAGTGGTTATTATTCTGCCTCCTTTCTTAACTATCCAAACAGGAGTTTTGCCCCAACTTTTGACAGGGCTAATGATACTCTAATGGTGATTGTCAATCAGCTTTCTCTGTAGTAGCAGCCACACCTCTTCAGGTGCAAGCTACCTGCTCCAGCTCCAGAGTGAGGATGGGAGGGAGCATTGGGAACTGAAAGACATTTTTTAATATCCCCGAATTTGGCAAATAAGTCTGCCTTCACCCAGTTCACACTATCATAAGCCCGCTTAGCCGTCATCTTTCCAGGTTTTAAGCTCTCCTTGGGTGGCTTCTTCACTTCCCTGACCTTCCTAGGCCCCTGCAGCTGGGCGGTGTCCTGCTGTATCGTCTCCCCATGGGATCTGTGGGCCTTGCATGACGCATGCTTGGTGTCGGTGTATTATGGCTTTGTGCACAGGCTGAGCCATGGCCTTTCGCTTTGCTTTTTGATGCGCTAGCATTGTATTCAATATAGAAAGTAATTCTTTGTGTGGCTTCTAATGACAAGAAAATGTCTTCAATGATGTCTCACTATCTGTCATCCTTTCAGTATCATTTGTGTTATTTTCACCCAAATGCAATACCTTCCACTTGCCTGCTTGGGTCACAGGCCTTTGTCTATCTTTGTGTTTGGAAGTGGGTTATAGAGCCAAGGAGAGACAGTGATTCTGTGACGAGGCACGGAGAGGAAATGGGGAGCCATTTTTATTCTATTAGTCATTTTCTCGAACCACTCCGTTTGACTATAGATGTGAAACCTCATCAGAGCATTCCTTGTCTCCCCAAATCAATATTAATTTTATAGTCTATAACGACTTCATTACCCAAGTGTCTATGGATGGCCCATCATGGATAGAACTTTGTCCTTGGAAGACATTTAGAGAAAACCTGTTTATATTGCCTGTGTTTCCACAGTATTGAGAAATTCTAAATCAAGTAAAACTGAACTTCCACAAAGCTGCATAAGTTAATATATCTACACTCTGTTCCCAGTGTCTGAGAGCGTGAGCTTATTGTTTGAGCAGGCTGTTTTAACTCAGCAGTCCTCAGATGTGGTGTTCCATACATACAGATATTTATAATTGAGCCTTAATGAGTGTTCTACTTGGCTTCCCCTCAAAAGGTCAGCGAAGGTGGACTGCAAGGATTTTAAGATGATGTGAACTGTCTGGAGGGCGAGGGAAGGTTACAGTGGGTTTGGTAGATAAACGGTTTTAATGCACCCACACCCTCCCCTGCTTTTGCTGTGAGAGGCAGTCTGCATGGGAGCCTCGTTCTGGTTCATTGTGAAGTTAGCAGGTCACTGATAGATGGATGATGTCAAAGCTACAGAGGGCCTAAAATGAAGACACATTCCACTTGGCAGCCGTGACCTTTAAGAATTCTTCAGATGGATACAGAAATTACAACCGAAACTGTCAGTGTTTCTAAATTTTGGTCTTAGACATCTGAAGCGCTATCGTTTCAGCATAAGAATAACGTCACATTGTGTGTTTTTGTGCAGAGACATGCACTCGTGTGTATGTTGATGTGGTGCCAGTTACTCCCGCTTCCGTTCACCCGTTCTGCAGATGGTATTTATACCAGGTGTTGTGCTGGGGAATCCAGTGGGTAACAGACCGATGTGGTCCTTGTTCATGGCTTTGCCCAGGGAAGATGGTCAGGCGGTTACAGCACAGTGGGCTGAGTGTGAGAGACTATCAGATAGAT
This sequence comes from Hipposideros armiger, assembly GCF_001890085.2. NCBI lineage: Eukaryota > Metazoa > Chordata > Mammalia > Chiroptera > Hipposideridae > Hipposideros > Hipposideros armiger. Next base: position 2,437,423 of record NW_017731616.1, read on the forward strand.
CCTCCAGGAGGGGCCCAGGAAGGCTTGTCCATGCTGAGATCTCAGGGAGGAGTGGGGTTAGGCAGCCAGCCAGGGAAGGAGGAAAAGGAGGTGGTACAGCTGGCAGAGGGAGACGGGGACTCATGTAGAGGTCTAGAGGCCAGTGGGGACCTGGACATCTAACCAACTTTAAATTAAAGCAATCGTGTTTTGTGTTTGTGACAGAGACTTAGGTATTTGCCCGTAAAGGGACATAACCTGTTTCCCCAAAAATAAGACCTTGCCGGAAAATAAGCCAAAGCATGATTTTAGGGGCCAACACATGGCACCTTGACATACTGAATATTTTAAGCTGAAGGCGTTTGTGGAAAAGGCACCCTTCTCCCTGAACCAGGTCATAAAACCCTCATGTGAGGGGTGCGTGCTCCCCATATCCTGGAGAAATGCTAGGGCTTCTTCTCTGGCTAGGTCTTATTTTCAGGGAAACACGGTAGTAAGCAGCTACATCCAGTGAACTGGCAAAGAATGCATTCTGAAGTCAGGGACCCTGGCTTGCCACTGAGCCCCATTAGTCTAGGTAATCAGGAGCAGGATGTGCCTTCTAAGGCTTCTAGGGTGAAAACCTCGCTTGTGGGAGCTATATTAGTTGACAGATGGGCCCTCTAGCCACTAAAAGGAATATGTTTTACCTTTTAACTCTCTTTTTTTAAATGAAAAGTCTCATCCTATTGTCAAAAGACTTTTCCATCTCTAATCTATATTCCTCTTTTTGAAAAGTGCCCTTTATCAGTGCTTATTACACTTGAATGTGTCTTAAGAACCATCTGGGGATCCTGTTAAAATGCTGGATTCTGGTTCAGTAGTTCTGGCTGGGGCCTGAGCAGACCTCAGGAGATTGCTGCTGCTGTTGCTGCTGCTGCTGCTGCTGCTGCTGCTGCTGGTCTAGAGACTTAAAAAATAATTTTCTCTTTTTTGTTTTTATTTATTTTTAAAAATTTATTTTCCAGTCACAGTTGACATATTATTTTCAGGTGTGCAACATAGTAAGTAGACATTTATATACCTTATGACGTGATCACCCCAATAAGTCTAGCACCCATCTGACACCATACATAGTTATTACAGTATTATTATTGACTATATTCCCTATGCCTACTTTATGTCCCCATGACTATATTTATAACTGGCAATTCGTATTCTTAATCCCTTTTACCTTTTTGAATATCAAAGCACTAGGTCATTTAAGCGTGGGCCCATTGAAGGAAGGGAGAGTCAGTTTAGGTTCTTAGGGAGTGTTGAGTCTTCTCCTGTTATCTTTAATACTCTTGAGTTCCTGAAATTTAGCCAGAAACTGATTCTTCTGTCACTGCTGAGGCTTTGACTTATTCTCGAGCTCCCCCTGGTGGCCCCATAAAAATTTCACTTTAAAACATTGTTAACAGCAGTCGGCAGGAAAGAACAGCTTGATGTGGAAACACTGTAAGTCAATCAAAACGGACAGCACCAGGAAATATGAAGAGAAACAATGGCAGCGGAGAAAAGTGTTTTTCTACAAGGAATTAAATTATTTTGAAAAGGAGCTCAGCGTACTAATAGCTGAATTGTGCCTGATTGTACTTTTAAGTTCATAAGATGTCTGTCCATCTTACCTAGCCATTGTGGGTACCCTGGAGGCTGAAAAGGAAAGAAGGAAATCTGGGCTGTCATCCAGAGTTCAGTTTCGAAACCAAGGTTCTGAGCCCAAGTATACGAGAGAACTAACCCTGAACAGGCAGAAGCAGAAGGTGTGCATGGAGGAAACCCTCTGGTTACAGGTGAGGCCTGCGGGCAGTCATTGCCGGTTTCTTCAAGGGGACAGGAGCTGGGCGTCATGGTGCCATATGAGATTTTTGAAATTTATACTTGCAACCCATTATTTGGTACAAAATAAAGCACTGTTTTGGAGTTCCCCCATAGCATTTATATAACACCGTGCTTACCTAGATCTCGGCATACTTTTCAGGAAAATATCAGAGATAAACTGCGCCCCATTCCCATAACTGCTTCAGCGGAGATCCAAGAGCCAAGCACTCGGAGGCTAGTGAATTCACTTCCAGAGGTTCTTCCAATTCTGAATTCAAACGAACCCAAGACAGTTCATACAGATGTAAGTCTTTCTGAGTTTTGTTTTGCCAGGGTTTTGGCCATGTTATCACGCTACATCCAATGTCTTTGATGTCAGTAGAACTAGTGATTTGCCTTCATATTTATTTATTTATTTATTTATTTTTAATTATTATTTTTTTTAGCTGAGCCATCCTGCCACCTGTTGGCAGCTCAGCGGCAGCTCAGCTCGGGCCAGGACTTGAACTGCCGTTGCTCAGAGCTCAAACTCTTGAGCGAGCTCTTAGCCAACTGAGCCACTCAGCCAGCCCCCTGCCTTTGTATTTAAATAAGTTTTTTAACATAAGCAGTTTGTTTGAAGAGGATTTGTTTCCCAAATTAGCAATGAATATGGAAACATACGGAATACAATTTGGAGCCAGAGTATTTTTCTTAATAAGTTTTGGCCACGGAAACTTACTGAGACTGTGATTGGCAGAACTTTTTGTTCTCATATCCGGTCTCCTGTAGCTGTATGTAGAATAAAAAGTACATTGTATTTGGTATTTTACTACTGAGAATGTCAAGATGTAGAAAACAGACTGTTCTTAGTCTGAACATTAAAATCAAGGAATATCAAAATTCAAAAAAGGCAAAAAAGTATTAGCAATGACGTAGTCATTTAGTGCCAAATGTCACTTAGGTAATCTTAGAAAGAAACATTTGTATTATATGGCTTGCTGTATACCTATTAAGTGGGGTGTGTTTGCTAGGGTTCAGGATGGCTGAGATGCAAGGTTAGGCTGGGGAGCTGTGACATCTCGATTTGGCGTTAGGCACTTGCTGTCAAAATCCCATTGGTGCTGGAGTGTCTACCCTTTGAGACTCCTGGTTCCAGCGGCCCCAGACAAAGATTTTCAGAATGAGTACTTGCTGCGTTAGGCTTAGGAGCTGATGCCTAAATCTACACATTATATTTTTTATATACATTTGATGTTATCAAGTATCACATTAATATTTCTTGTGTATATTTTCAGCTCCATAATCATGTCAAACATAACAGGCAAGGAGACAGTTTTCCTAATTATTAATCAGTGTGATTATCAAGCACCCATTAGCACTGTGCTACACACTCTATGCCATTCGTTTTGCTGACTTTAAACGGGGCTCATAATAGTACCTTCCTCACAGATCTGTTGCGAGGATTAAATGAGTTAAAATCCTTAATCATGGGTTAGGTAGTGTCATCATCATCATCATCATCATTACAGTAACCCTATAAAGTAGGGTGGTGCTATCCCCATATTACCTATGATGAAACTTAAACTCCGAAAGGGTAAGGGACTCTCATGAGCCACACAGCTGAGTGGCAGAGCCAGGCTCGGGACACAGACCTGTGTGGCTGCAGGGCTTACAGCCTTTACTACTCCACAGTCCCTCATTGCCCTGCTCAGAGTGTCCTAAAACACAGCCTTGTTAGGGTGTGGGCGTTCGATGCCTTCCAAAGTATGGTGTAAGCTTGACTTCTGCTGTGGTAACTGGCACACAGGGAAATGAACTGTATGGAAACAGCCAGGCACCTATGCAGATGCCTTTCTGTGTCCTAAACGGCAAAAATTACCATGGTTTTGTTTTCCTACAGGTGCACTTCTTAAAAGAGGGATGTGGAGACGACAATGTATGTAACAGCAACCTGAAACTAGAATACAAATTTTGTACCCGAGAAGGAAATCAAGACAAATTTTCTTACTTACCAATGTAAGAATTGCTCTGTAGCACTAGCAAAAATGACTCTGGCTTTGCAATGGCTTTTATTAAGAAATAGTTTACTGAAAATGTAGTGAGGAGTTTGTCATTTTTCCTTATTTTTTATTTTTAATGTCTTTTTGTAGTCAAAAAGGTGTTCCAGAATTAGTTCTAAAAGATCAGAAGGACATTGCTTTAGAACTAACAGTGACAAACAGCCCTTCTAATCCAATGAATCCCACAAAAGATGGTGATGACGCTCATGAAGCTAAACTCATTGCGACTTTTCCGGACACTTTGACTTACTCTGCATACAGAGAACTAAGGGCTTTCCCTGTAAGTATATGTAGAGACCGGCTGAGAGGGGGGGAAAAAAACCCAACACTGTGGCGAGTGAACCGAATGTGATCTAGTGTGTTTTTCTGTTATAGGACAAACAGTTGAGTTGTGTTGCCAACCAAAATGGCTCACAAGTTGACTGTGAGCTCGGAAATCCTTTCAAAAGAAATTCCAGTGTAGGTGATTCCTTCACATATTGTATTTTACTGCTTTAAATACCATTACGATGCCGATATGCTTTGCCTGTGTTAATGGCTATTTTTATTTTTTTAGGTTACTTTTTATTTGATTTTAAGTACAACCGAGGTCACCTTTGACACCACAGACCTGGATATTAATCTGAAGTTGGAAACGTAAGAGTTACTTCAACTTTTCCATTCAGAATTATTTCATGAAAACAATAGCCCGTCAATGAATTGGCCCTGATCTAACTCATACAAGAAATGGAATTGTCATGAGAAAACTGTTCAAATAAAACCCTATTGTTTCCTTTTCATTTTCAGAACAAGCAATCAGGACAATTTGGCTTCAATTACAGCTACAGCAAAAGTGGTTATTGAACTGCTTTTATCCGTCTCTGGGTAAGTGTCTGTGTTTAACATAACAAATCAGCGTTTGAAAGAACCATTTACAATTCCTCACTAAAGCTAGTGTTTTTTAATTTAACAGAGTTGCTAAACCTTCCCAGGTGTACTTTGGAGGTTCAGTTGTTGGTGAGCAAGCTATGAAATCTGAAGATGAAGTGGGAAGTTTAATCGAGTATGAGTTCAGGGTAAGTTGTGGCAGTAAGTCCTTTTATTATAGATACCGGAAGCCAGCATATACTAACTATGGTCTTGACTATGTAATTTTAAAATAATAATGTAATAAGCCTGATAAATACTCAGTTAAAAGTGAATTTGCCAGTTTTTAATTAACCTCCTGGCTTAGAGTAAAAGTTTTGTCCTCTAGAATAGAAAACAGTAGCTGTCATTCAACATACGACTTTGTTTAGAATCCAGCTCAGTGTGGTCTTTTTTTTTTTTAAGATTTTTATTGGGGAATTGGGGGAGGGGAACAGACAAGTTGCTGTCCTTTTGTCGTTCAGTCTAGTTGTAGAGGACGTCGCTTCACTGGTCCATGTTGGCATTATCATTGCACTCTTCCTGGGTGAGGTAGATCGGTCGCCGGCCTCTGGACGGCCGCTCATGGTGGCTCTTGGCAGCTCACACCAGCTGCCTGCCGCTCACGCTGGCTGCCAGTCACACAAGGTAGCTTATGGCAGCCCACTGCAGCCCACGCCATTGCCAGCAACTCACGGCAGCCCAGCTCCAGGTTGAGCTGTTGTTCACCATCTTAGCTGTAGAGGGCAGTGTCACTGCCCCTCATGTGGGATCTGAACCAGGGCCCTGCTGCACAGAGCTGGCGTCCCAAGCCAGCTCTTAACCAACCGTGCCACTCGGCCGGCCCAGTGTGATCTTTTTCTTATTAGAGAGTTTTAATGTATATGTGGTATAGAGACAAAAGGGCCCTTGACTCCCCTCTACCCCCAGCCCCGAGTCTGTCTATAAAACAGAAAAATCTCAATTTATGTTTGGCTTTACAACTTGCTCTGATTTATGTCTTCCTCCATTATAAAGCCATCTCTCTTATTGCTGTGGCTAATGTTCACTCACCTTTCCCAAGCCCAATTTTGTGATGGTGAATGTGGATTTGGCACATGCCAGTAAGGACGCCTCATGATGGCTCTGAACTACTTCAAAGTAGGCAGTCACGTGACTCTATGTCCAGTCGGATGAACTTAAACAAATGGAACAGAGTTGGCTCATAACTCCTATGTGGGTTTGGCTCGGAGTGGCTCAAATCATGTTCCTGGAAGCATAGTGACCCTTGTTGAGGTGACCATCTAAAATGGCAAGAATTGGCCCACCCCTAACTCCAGCAGGAGGAAGGAGACTGGTTCTCCTTTATGCGTCTCAGCATGACAGACACAGCTGTGACAGGTAGTGGTGGTGGCTATGACACCTGTGCAAGTGTGGCTGAGAAATAAGTCACTGGGATCTGGAGCAGTCTTCCACACAGATAAAGAGGGTCACACCCTCTTTTGGCTTCTGCTGCAGGAAGTGGCTCATTTCGAGCTTGACCTTGTAGACTGATGGCTGCCATCATGGTTTTACTCAGTCTCTCAGTTGTTATCCCAAGCTCCCCGAGGGTAGTAGAGGACAGAGGCAGTAGGTGGGGTTTTCCTGATGCAGGTGGTTGGTGCATTGCCAAGGCACAGCCTTTGTCTTCTGCTGAGCACGGTGGTTACCGAGCGATTCAGCAACACGGGTGTGACTTTCCTGGGCATGTTGAGAGTGGAGCATATATGCACTGTGGATTCAGTTGTGCACAGCAATAGTTCTTGGATTGAATGAGCCATCATTTCTTTTTGACCTTTTTTATCTTTCTATTTTTATTGACAAGAATCTTGAAGCACAAATTTCTATTTTGAGTGCCCATTGATAGTCCAGTTTTGGAGTTTGTGCTTGTATTGTAGGATGATGCCAGATATTTTGGGGTTTTTTTTCTCTTGGCAATAGGAGCTGCTACTTCTACATTATGAGAATTACACTGGGATAATATGTGTTATTTTCTAACAGGTAATTAACTTGGGCAAACCCCTTAAAAACCTCGGCATGGCGACCTTGAATATCCAGTGGCCAAAAGAAATTAGCAACGGCAAATGGTTGCTTTATTTGATGAAAGTAGAAAGTAAAGGATTGGAAAAGATAGCTTGTGAGCCACAAAATGAAATAAACCTTCTGGGTCTAAAGGTATGTTGGTAGATTTATCTCAAGTCTCCATAGATATAAAAGGAGCTGACTTTTGAGGAGAAACCCATTATTCTCCTTGGGAAACTGATGTTCTGGCGCATTGACATTTTCTTTGGTGTCACAATTTCTCTTCTGTAGTTGAGTAACCAAGTCAGGCTGAGGATTTCTGCTGATTAGAGACCATTATGGCACCTCAGTCAGGGTCAGTCACTGCTTGTTGAAGCAAATGTCGTTTTCTGAAGTTTTATGACCCATTGTGATATATAAGGACTGGGTCATGCTTCTGGGGGTGGGTCAGCCAGTGTTAACTCCCAGTACAACCAAACTCATTACAAAAGATACTGGCACCTTAGCAAGTGACCTTGAAAGCCTTTCACTCGTTTTTTAAAATCGTAAATATTTATTGAGTATTTATTGTGCCTCGGGTACTATGCTAAGCATTTTGTCTGCATTTTCTCATTTCATTCTCTTGATAGTCCTATGACGTATTTTTCTTCACCGTTTCATAGAAGAGGAAATTGAAATTCAGAGGGATTAACTTGCTCAGAGTCACTCAACAGTTAAGAGGCAGATTCTGCATTCAGGCGCAGCTCTGCCTGCTTTCAAAGCCCTCACTCTTAACCCTCCTGTCTACTGCTTATATAACTGGTTCGTCATATGGACTCCAGTTTGATGAAGATTTGCTTCATTGTTGAATGTCTGTTTTTTTCTGTTTGAAATTCTAAGGTTACTGGGTATGGTCAGTGTTCATAGTTGGTGGCTTATTAGAATGATCCTCTCTATTCATCAACTTTGAAAACCAAGATGGTCCATTAGTCTTAATCCTAATTGCTTTAAGGAAAATGCAATGTTAAAACTTCTTACATGGGTTAGTTTTCAGTACTCGACTTTGAGTAAATCTTATGCTAGTTATTCATTTATTTATTTTTTAACTTTATTGGGGAACAGTGTGTTTTTTTCCCAGGACCCATCAACTCCAAGGCTAGCTGCTGTCCTTCAGTCTTAGTTGTGGAGGGCGCAGCTCAGCTTTATGTCCAGTCACTGTTTTCAATCTAGTTGCGGGGGGCACAGCCCACCATCTCATGTGGGAGTCAAACCGGCAACCTTGTTGTTAAGAGTACACGCTCTAACCAACTGAGCCATCTGGCCGCCCTATGCTAGTTTTTTTTTGCTTTTTTCCGTGTTCTTCAGTTTGACATTTGTTCAAGATGTGCTGACTTTTTACCATATGTTAGCCACTGAGCTAGTGCTAGAGATATAAGAATGAGATTTGATTCCTGATGTTAGGATGCTCACAGTTTAGTGGGGAGACAGAAGAACAAAGAAAACTCCTTTCTCTCCCTGAGTTTTTAGGTCAGAGTGGGAGTAAATTACCTTAATCAACAAACTTGAAGTGAAGTTGGTAATAACACTTGCAGTATTTCTTAAAGTATTTCTGTCATTGGTGATGGGAGAAGGGCAAATATTGATTATGTGAATTTGGCATCATTTGAAAGGGCGAGCTTAAAAGGTGTGTACAGTAGTGACAAAGAGGTACGTTAAGTGAAACCATTTTGGATATAATTCTTTTCAGGAGTCTCACAGCTCAAGAAAGAAACGGGAAATTGCCGAAAAACAGATAGATGATACCAAAACATTCTCTTTATTTGCTGAAAGAAAATACCAGACCCTTGTAAGTATTTTTCAAGAGCTATGAATATTTGACCGAGGATGGGAGGAAGGTCTTCCTCAGACTGTTACATTTGAAAGACCACTTTTCCTTTTCTCCCTAGAACTGCAGTGTCAACGTGAAGTGTGTGAACATAAGGTGCCCGCTGCGAGGCCTGGACAGCAAGGCCTCTGTCGTTTTGCGCTCCAGGTTATGGAACAGCACATTTCTAGAGGTGTGGCCCCGCTGTGAGGCTGTCCCTGCTGGAAGTCATTTGCCACCTCCTAGGATGCTACTCATTTCCCTAATGCATTTGCTCATTTTGTCTACAAACAGGAATATTCTAAAATGAACTACTTGGACATTCTCGTGCGGGCTTCCATTGATGTGACTGCTACCACCGAGAATATCAAGCTACCAAATGCAGTCACTCAGGTGAGAGGTTCCCCAATCCTGATTCAGTTCACATTGCTCGTCCCTCTGTGCCACGCCCAGGGCCTGAGGTCCTGCTGCTCTGGCACTCATTTCTCTTACAGCACCGTTACCCCCATTAAAGAGAAATCGGATCACGTCTTAAGGTACTGCCACCCCCAGCTGTATTTTAACAGAATCTTTGAAAAAAGAAGTGAATCTAGGATCATCTGCTTTTGCAGTGCACGTGGTAGATTTGAGACTTGTTGGCTCAATGAAAAAATGGGGACAACTCCCAACTCGATAAGAAACCCATGTCTTACTCTGTCCCTAATGCTGTAGCCATTGGTGTAGTGGCCCCCAGTGATGGTCACCTCACCACATTATGGGGTAGCTCGTGCCATGTGTGGCCTGCTGCAGTTCTTAGAAAAGATCTTTGTATGTATGAATCCAGAATTGAATCTTATAAAATCAGCCCCTGGTAATGCCCCTTGGAACAAGTTCACAAAAAGTTCTCTCTCGGCCATGCAGCCAAGAGAGACTTTGAAATAATTGAAAGAAACTGTCATGGCTCCTTGGACATTATCTGTCTTTTCTCTTCAGAGCTAAGCGCCTCAGTTGTCTAACATGCCCAGCACAGCTGAATTGGTTGCAGGCCTCTTCCCTTCCTGGGCCAGCCCTCGCTGGGCAATGTGACTCCCAGATGGTCAGGGATGGGCAGAGTAGCTGATGTGTGGTCTGCCTAGTTCAGCTTACCCTGAAGTTATTTACCTCCCAGCATCTCAACCTAAAATTTGGTGTTTTAATGTTTGCCGAGGATTGTGTTTGCATTTTTAGCCGCTACTATTCTTATGTTTATGTTCTGCTGAAACTTTCAAGTTTTTTCATCACGACTTGTTGTCCAGCTATATTTTATATTGTATCCTTGAGCAAAACTTAAAGGCATGCCTTTCAATGTATCTTCACATTTTCTGTGATTTGCATTTGGTCCGTTGTTTCAGTTTACAAAGTAATCTTGATATCGTTTGCTCTCTCTTAACTTTCTATCCCTGCAAGCTTTATCTTTTTCAAAACTGAAAAGTATGCCTTCTGTGTCCTCATCCAGTCAATTAAGGAAAATAATAAACAGAACTAGGAGCAGCTGTACCACTAGTGAGGGGTTCCTTGTGGGAGTCTGGAACCCACAGGGGCATGTATCAGGCTCTCGAGGTAAAATGACTGCATGTCACAGATGGGAATATTTTGCAAAAGAGACTGAATGGAGAAAGGAACATGGTGAATTACTCTTTTTTTAAAAAAGATTTTATTGGGGAATTGGGTGAGGGGAACAGTGTTGGGGAATTGGGGGGAGGGGAACAGCCAGGTTGTTGTCCTTCAATCTTAGTTGTGGAGGGCACAGCAAGCTCAGCTCCAAGTCCAGTTGTGTGGCTCAGCTCAAGGTGCTGTGTTCAATTAATTGCAGGTGGGCGTAGCCACCATCCCAGGTGGGAGTCGAACCGGCAGCCTTGTTAAGAGTGCGCGCTGTATCCCCTGAGCCACCAGGGCGGCAGCTGAGCTCAAGGTGCCCAGTTCAGTCTTTAGTTGTGGGCGGGCGTAGCCCACCATCTTGAACAAGGCAGTCTTGTGAGGAGTACATGCTTTCACCAGCTGAGCCATCCTGCCACCTGTTGGCACCTCACTTGGGCACGGCTCACTGGCTCATGTGGGAATCAAATCGGCGACCCTGCTGCTCAGAGCTCCCACTCTTGAGCAAGCTCTTAACCAACTGAGCCACTCGGCCGGCCTGAATTACTCTTCTTAAGTTGATCCACTGATCTATTTATGGAAATAGTTTGGCTTCAGTCCTGTAGGCAGCTGAAAATCCAGGGAGCTTCCTGATCACTTTGGTTTCTGACGCATACAATGTATCATCCAAACAAGAATATATTTGTCTGTGGCAGATGCTAAATGGGGCAGGTTGCTGGGACCAGTGTTATAAACCTGGACTGTCCCAGGCTCACTAGACATATGGTCACCCTTATGTGGCCTTATATTATCCTTGCATGTTACTGCAGCCCATCTGTCATGGTCATATCCATAAGGCATCATAAGGGACTGTCAACTAAATCACACTCTCCTAGAGAATCCTTTCTCCAACTCTCCAACTGAAGGCAGCTGCCATAGCTTTCTGTAATTTTAAATCAGCAACTGAGAATCACTGAATTTTTAGAGCTGGAAAGAGAAAGAACACTTGAGAGGGGACGGACTAACATAAATAAAGCATTAATAAACTGCCTAAGATTTTCTAGACACTTTACCTATGTGCTACCATGTAACTTCCAAAGAATTCAGACATTGTAACCATTTTACAAAAGAAAGAAGCAGGTATAGAGAAGGGATGTAATTTGGGGTTCTGGATTGACCTATAACTACCTGACTTCAGGCTCCTGTTCTTTGACTGTGACACTTGCTCCCCCATTAAAAGTCCCCAAATCTCAAATGCACATGAGAAAACTGAATCCAAGGAAGGTTGTCCCTCTGTCAGCGTCACAGGACCAGTATGGGGAGAGAGGACCAAAGCTCGGGTCCACAATTCCTCATCAAGTGCTGTTGTTTTCTAGATGACAGAACTGAGGGCATTGGTGTCAGTTTAGTGGCTGTGTCACACATGAGAATGAGATTCTTTTGAGCATTTAATGTTCTTAGAGCTTGGAGAACTCATGCTTGCTAATGGGAATTGGATGGAGTCTTTCTCTGATCCTATTTTATTCAATAATTGGTAGATTTGTGAATGGATTACTGGTCTCATATGTGAAACCCCTTTCTTTTGAAAAACGAGATATTGTCTTATCTCTAGTCCTCTGATATCTCTTGTATTAACAGTGATTTCTGACTTACAAAGCTCAGGTATCATATCTACACATTTCTTTAGTATTTTAAGGAGCAGGGGTTTTTTTGGAGGGGGAGGAGGGCTAAAGATTTTAGCTTAGTTCAAGTGTCAGGCCTTCCTTTTGAATTCCTTCCCTTATTATGGGTTTCAGTTTCATCTTTATCTTGGTTCATCTGTTCTTTCCAGTCTGAAGATCATTTTTCTTTGGAGATAGAAGTAAAGGAGGTTGACTAATTCAGACTTGTCTTTTGGTTTTAATATTGAAACTTCTTCCCATCGCTTTTACCCTAATCCTGCCTTTAAAAAAGAAAGAAAAAAAAAAAACCCCTCCCTTTTTGTTTCCTTATAACCAAACCAATTTCAAGAGTTTTGTGTTCACGTATCAATAAAACACTTTTAAGTCATTGTTATAACACAGACAGAGCTGGTTACGTAATTGAAAAAGATAAGGTGGTTATATTTTAGCATCAATCAAATTAAATCCATCCAGTTATCAAGTACTTATTAACGACAGACTGTGTGCCTTCCCTGTACAGATGCTAGAGAAGCCAAGGTGAATAAGATACAGAGTCAACTGTTTAGAATTTCATGGCCTAGGGGAAGGTGAACCAGGAGAGAATTGTTGAATTAAGCCACGGAAGGAGAGGGCTGTTTATGGGTTGTACTTATGTACCCCAATTCACTCCTAAGGAAGTAGGAAGAGAGTATCTAAGCTTCCTAGCTGCTATGGATAAAAGGAAATATGATAGGTAAGGGAAGGCACATCATTCTTCAGGGGAATGAGTTTTGTTTTGTTTTGCTCTAAATTCAGAGAACTTGAGATAGGGATCCTATTATTATAAGCTGGATTTCTGATATGAGGAACACTCACTAGAGGGATGGTGTCTTGAATAGACTTTTACAGAAGATACGAAAATCCCTTCATTGAGCCATTTCTTGTACTGCTCTTCAGGAAGAGTGAGGGCATCACATTACACAGTGATTTAGGGGAGCATTCTGGCAGTGGGCAAGCTGATGTAGGCTAAGCCCTCCCTGATCACCCGCGATGGAATTTAATGCATCAGCAGAGCTCAGGCCCTCCAGGCACATGATGGAGGACATGCACATGCCTGGGTCACCCCTGTGGAAATGCCTAGATGTTAATGAAACCAAAAAAGAATATTGTTTCTGGAGTTGGGGGTAATTTCTACTCACCTTAACCTGTCATGGTCCATCAGTAACAGTTACTGTGACAAGATGAATGAATGAGACAAGGCTTCCCAGAGCTCTGGGGATGGCAGCTCCGAGCTGGTCGTCCCTTATTACTAATACCAGCTGGAGAATGACTGTGGTCCTGCAAAATAAAACAAAACAAAAATAAAAACAAAAACACCTTCAGTTGACAGTTGAAGTAAACAAACAATAAAGTCTTGCTGACTGGCCTCTCACTAGTCTGCAGCAGCGTGGCCTTTCACACAGACTGCGTTTCCACGGCACATCTGCCCTTTCAGTGGGTAGCCCAGTCCGTAACTTTGGTCCTCAGTCTTTTTCCAATGATTTGTTTTGCAGTTTCTATAAGGCCAGACTTGGGGCTTAGAGCTCTCAGCTGGATTCCCACCTCCCCACCCTGCTGTGGCCCCTGGCTGCAAAATAAAACATTACCTTGTTCATCCCTTATGCTGTTGGATGGCAGCCTTTTATGAGAGTGATTTCCTCCACCTGTTAGCCATTTAAAAGGCTTTAGTGCACAGTGTGATTATAATAAGGCTGATTCCCCTTGCCATGGACCAGTCCCTACTCTCCACGTCTAGGATTATCAGAACTTACTCTTACAGATGAGGGTGGCCCTTCCAAGTTGTCACCTTGCCCCCAAGGACACACTCGGTGTCTTCCCTGTGCTAGATAGTAGGGAAGCAAAGTTAAATGAGATTCGGCATAGGCTAATGGAAATTATCTTTTTGCTTTGTTTTAGAGTAGTCAATTTACCAGTCACATCAGCTGCATTATTTCTTCTCTGGTCTTGCACCATTTTTTTTCCCCTACTTTATGGATATCTCGCTGCTAGAACCAGTAATCTCAAGAAAGTGTTGTTTTTACCTTACAGCTGGGACATCTGTGGGGGGAAGGGAGGTGAGGGGAAGTGAACTCTGAGGCCCCCCTAGGGGCTGGGAGCTAGGGCCAAACCTCAGAGCAAAACAGGAAACCTGGTAGCTGACAAAGGTGTTTATGCCTGCCTGTTACAGTCAATTAGTTGGCTGGAAACTGTAATTGTGAATTCCTTTCTACTACATGTTTAAAGAAAAGCAAGTCTTCTGCTTTTAACTATTTTCTATGGTTCAAATAAGGTTGATAGCTGTTTTCTGGTATAAGTAGAAAGGGACGTATTTTAATGAAGAGATTAAAGAAAAAAAGATAATTACAGTATAGAAGTGAGGATGGAAAAGGGGCCACAGGTTAAACCTGACAAGGTCAGGAGACTGAAATAACCACATAAGATGGCGTGAACATAAAATGCATAACTAAGGTGGGCCATGGCTGGAAGTCACATCTTTAGCCTGAAGCTTCCTTCATAAAGTCAATCTTCACCTTAAGTGAGGCTGTCTATTGTCTTTTTGCACCTAAAATGACATCCTTGGAATATCAGTAATCCCTTTTTCCAGACCAGAGAAGGAAAGTACAGAATCCCTAGTTATTATTCTTGTCCCTTGATTAACATCTCTACGTGAACTATTAACTATCCTGCACCCACCTGTGTAAAAGAAACACCTGTCTCTTCAATTTACTTTTTATCCAAATCCAGAGATTTCCCCACTTTACTTTCTCTCACCCCCTTAATCTACCATCAGTGGATTTCATGTAACCCTCCTCCCTTGAGTCTATGTATAAAATAAACTGCAAACTATCACTTTGCGGAGCATTTTCTCAATCCGTTGAGATTTTGCTTCCCCTGCAATTGTCAGTTTGGCTCAAATAAACTTTCATAAGCTTTCTCTTAGGCTGGATGTTTTTGTCAACAGAAGTATGAAAGTACAATGTAGACCTACAATAGAAGCATTTTTAGGCAGCATCCAGTGTTCAATAATATGAATATAGAATACTTGACTAAAATACTTCTCAGAAGTTAATGGTCCTTCTAAATTTTATTTACTGTTTATATTCTCTTAACTCAGAAATATCAGGAACTTCAAACTGGTAGATTTCTAATTAGTGTAATTTATAAAGTCATATTCATAGCAGGCACCAGGTCTTCTATGTGCTTTGAAAAATAATCTCCTGGCATCACAAAAATCCACTTGAGTTCCAACCTGACATTAACCAGGTTGTTGTGAATTTCCATAAGCAACTTTTTAGATTTCTGAATGAACTGTTTCTGTTTAATTGGCATTTGCCAACTATCAAATGTTTAGAGATTAAGCTTCTCATTAGCTGCAGCTTAAAGCTCTAAGCTAACTCTGAATGAATTCAGAATCTAGTTTGTTGATACACATTGTCATCGAAGGTGACACCAAGCTATTATAGGAGATTTTTTTGCTCATTAGGGCCCTTAGTGTGATATCCTAAGGAAAAATTAAAATGGTATCAGTCATGCAGCTCCAGCCCTGTTTTTATATTTCACAGCATCATTAAAATCTTAAGTGTGGAATGCAGGCTAATTGTGCATAAATTGGCCCTATTATTTCTATTGCTGAAAATAGTTTTTTAAAAAATATTACCGTTCTCGAAAAGATACCAGGTTATATAGATGAAACAAGACTGGCTGTGTATTGGTAACTGTTGAAACTTGATGATAAATGATGGTTCATTATACAGTTTTCTCTACTTTCCTTAACAAAAATTCTTAAAAGATAAGGTAGCAAAGAAATAACCACTTCGTCAAAACATACCCCAGCATTTTCCAGGTTCTGGGAAAAGATCTCTAAGGAATGCCTTCATATTCCATTATGAAGGGAGAGGATCTTGTATCCAAGAGGCATCTTTTCCATCCATAGGCTGCATTGTCCAACATGTGCCCGGAAGCAGAATGAGAACTATAAACTCCTGATATTAACTGTCACCCCATTTTATAATCATCTTGCTCCCTTGTATGTCCCGTAGGTTCGTGTGACTGTGTTTCCCTCAAAGACTGTGGCTCAGCATTCGGGAGTCCCATGGTGGATCATCCTCGTGGCTATTCTCGCTGGGATTTTGATGCTTGCTGTATTAGTTCTTATATTATGGAAGGTAAGTTATATCTGGCATTTGAGTTTTATGATTTTAAACCTTATTTCATGTTTTTTTTAAAAAAGTACATGAACATTGATAGCATATGTACATTTCGGTTTTTCATTTATTCCTTTTTTGCAACATTTTATTATGAAACTTTTCCAACATACAATTTGAGAATTTTACAATAAATACCTGCATATCTCTACCTAATACTTTGTGTTTAAAAGTATATTATTTATACATTATAAGAAGTTGCTTAAATGTATAAATTTTGGTGTTTTTCACATATAATTTAGCATGTTTGGCAAATAACAATTTTTAAATTTTTACTAGTTTAGCATCTTCTGAACCTATGCCAAATTGTTGAGTATCATATTAATCAGAATCTGTATCCCTGTTAATTTCAACTTCTGTAAACAAATGTTCATGGCAGCTGTTGGGCTTTCTATCATTGCAGCTAGGTGAGGAATATAAAATTACGAAATCAATGAATAACTGCATCTCAAGTGAGTCATCATAGCCTATACCAAACATGAGGAAGATTTGGGTTCAATATGTTCTTCATTAGGATTGGTCCTGCAAATAAAATGTAGTATCTTCCCCCTGCTTCTTCCTACCAGTAAATAGTTTACAAAAAAGTGTGTATGAAATGGATGCATACTTCTGTTGCCAAAGATTACAACCTATAGATTTGGATTTATTCTCAGTAATGGAGGTCCATGGTCCCTTACAAACAATTACAAATTGCAAAAAAAAAACTTCTGAAAACTGAAAGTTTGTAATGACTTATTTGGTAGCAAAACTTGACATGATGTGAAGAGAGGCTATTTATAGTTTTTATCCTTTATTCATTAATTTCACTGCAGAAATATTAATGTTTTGGTTACAGTGGCATTAAGTATGCATATTACTTGTCTAAAATACTCAAAGCTCTCGATTTCCAAACATACCTAGTCCAGTGAGTTTTGCATAAAGAATTATGAACCCCAGCCAACAATCTCTAGGATCAAACTATCCTTATCCTTTCCTTGGATCCAAAAGTATAATGGACAAGCGTTCAGGATAGTCTCATGTTCAAATATCGGGCATCACCTTTTTGATTTTCTTTCCAAGTAACTTCCTTTTTCTAATCTGAGATAATTTTCTGGTTTCTTCCAAATGTGTGATTGAAGCTTGGTATCTGTTCATGTCAAGATTCTTCCTCACAGGGGACGTTAGCCAGTCCTACCTCTGATGTTTATTTCAGGCAATAGGTTTCTCTGGTTAAGCACAGCCAACCAATATAAGAGAAACCCTGATGATTATTTTGACATCAAGAACTGAATTTGAGGTTGTATATTTGAGGATGGCCTTCTTGTGCTCTCTGGAAAAGGTCACAAGGATAATCTTTTCTGGAGCAGGTCTTATTGTCAGTCTTTAATGAGGGTGAGACATAGCAGTGGGCTGAGAATTAAGAAATCCAAGCTATATAATCTTGGGCAAATTGCCTTAGCTGTTTAATAAGTAGGTTGGACTAGATGATCTCATTGACTTTTTTTCTTAATTCTGAAGTATCCCAACTCACAAGTGAACTCTAATCAGACAACATCTACAACCCCCACATGAAAATCATTTTTATTATTTTACAGATATTCTTCTTTCTGAAACTGAACTATTTGTTATGTGTTAAAGTCATAGAATTTGGGGGCCAGAAAGGACTCTAGTTCAGTGGCCTTTAAAATGGGTTTTACACATCCATGTAGGTGCCAGGACTAAGCAGATAGGGCTTGGGCCAACATCTCCACTTCAGCCAGACTAGTTCTGATTTTGTTTGGTTTAAATATTGGGATTCTGCATAGGATTTTGTTTGGGGGTGAAAGACGAAAGTCCTCCAGGCTGGTCCAGTCACCTTCATTTTGCAAAGATGCTTATGCCATGGATATTAATTAAGAATGTTGCCAAGTTGGAGGCAGCACCAGGGCTCTCGGTTTCTGGTTTATTCCTTTTCCCACCCTATTTACTAGCACATGTTATTGAAAGTTGGCTGGGAGTGCTCACTGTGTATTAAATTGAGAGCCACAAGTAGATATTAAGATAAATAGTCTAGATCTACACTGCCCAGTAAAACTTTATGGATTAATGGAAATGTTCTGAAGTTGTACCATCCAGTATGGTGGTCACTAGTCACATGTGGCTGTTGATCAATTGGAATATGGTTAGTGCAACTGAGGGATTGACTTTTAAATTTAATTTATATTTGAATAGCCACATGTAGCTAGTAGCTACCATATTGTACAAAGCAGATCTAGATTTTTTTACTTCAAAGAGTTGCCAGACTAGGAAGCAGAATTTTTCAGGAGGGCAGAGATTTATTTGACCATGTTGTATTTCAAAGGGCAGTTCCATGGCCTTAGGATCAAGGTAAAAGTACTCCATCGCTGAATGAAGGAAATTATAGTAGAAAGTAGAATTACACTTTGATACTCACTTAGAGTAACCTAAGCGGAGGAGCATAGGTTTCTACCACTTCAGGGTTACATGGTGGTTCAGAATTTGTGACAATGACTGCAATCATTCTTTCATGATGGTATATTCAAATTTATATTGTGATTCAACCCACAAATCCAAAGGCCTCAAATAGATGGCATTTGTTCCATAAAATTTACTGTGAAAGGCAGAAAAATATAGTATCTCTATTTTATTTGTATTTGTACTAAATTTTAGAGAATTTGTTCTTTAACCTTTGCCTCAATAAACTGCAGAAGTCAATCTTATGCTTGTTTTAGAGTCCATATTCTCCTGCAAGGAGAAACCACCCACAGCTATAATCAGATGTGTACATATTTTCCCTCTTAGAATAATTTTTGTCCTCAGGATTTCTGTTACAAATAGAAATATCAATTAGTTGACCAATGTCACCCATATAAATATTTGACTAGAGGGAGACCCATGGTAATATAGTTGGGTTGATTGCTGTCCCAATGTAACATAGTACAGTGGCTATTCACTTTTGGTTCATCCATAGTGGTCTCTTGGTAAACAAGCTATGAATAGAAAACAGATTAAAATCTGAGATTTTTTTTGGTTTAGCTCTCATACACCAAACTGTAAAACTGACTAAATACCTTGCTTCCTTGTAGTGTGGTTTCTTCAAGAGAAATAAGAAAGATCATTATGATGCCACATATCACAAGGCTGAGATCCATGCTCAGCCATCTGATAAAGAGAGGCTTACTTCTGATGCATAGTATTGATCTACTTCTGTAATTGGTAATTGATCAATGTTTTTTAATTGCTAGCTGTGGGACCTGCTATGGTTGTGGTGGCTAACTTTAAGAGCAACAGCTTGCTGTGTGTGTGTCCCATTAACAGATGTTTCCAAATGTCCACACTGGCTTGCCTTGCTTGAATTTATTTATTTCACTTAAAAACTCAGTTTTTTTAATACTGAAAGAATCTTCCCTTTGCAGGTGAGTTATTTTGTGTTGTTCAACATAACCCACAGTGGTGAAGAAAACTGCAATCTACGTACATACAAAAGGATGTACGTAGGCTTTGACCTCCATAGTAGCCCAATTTGCCATGTGTTGTTAATCCAGTATGCAGTATCCCACTTGGAATTTCAAAGATGCATAAGAAATCATTCCAGATTTCTTGTCCATTTTGGAATTTCCCACGGATAGACGCTTGTGTTGACTGCCTAATTAACCTGCTGCATGTTGGAAACATGGTGTTTCTCTTGATGAGAAGGCTTTCTCTGTCATCTTTTTGATCTCCTTGCTATAAAGTGATGGGGGAAGGCTTGGAATGCTTTCATTGTTGCTCAGAACTTGTTTTATGCTAGCTAAGCATGCAACTTCCTTTTCCTGCATATCTACCATGGGTCGAAGACCATTACAACAAACCAAGACTACTGGCATGATGGATATTATGGCCAATTTCAGAAGCTAGTTCTTTATCAAAGTGACCTTCAATATACAAAATTCTAGTATACAAATGCTCTGGATAGTATTTATTTCAATATGTTGTAATGGATTTTGGACCTTGTTTCATGTTCCAAGAGATTTGATTCAACCTTGGGGCATCAGCTGATTTTAAGTTCATGTTTTGTTTCTCTTATTTATAAATCCATGGAAACAGGAATTGGCAGTGATTCCTTTTTCCATTTCTGTGAGCATGAGAGGGTAGAATTACTCCTGTCATCCATCCCTTTCCATGGCACGGTCTCAGTGAATCCCAACATTTCCATTTCAATTTTACATATCAAACTTGACTTCTTTATTTAAATGGAGCAAGAGCCCCATTTTGTAATAGATAGCTATTTGGCTTTTTTTTTTTTTTTGCACAGAATAATAAAGGAGTCCATGCAGAAATGGGCTCAGAACAAAACTTCTTGGTCCATTTTTCCTATTGATTCAGTGATAACTGCACATAATTTTATTCTGCCCCATGACATTCTTACAATATAAATTCATTCAATGTAAATGTTCTGTTCCTGTTGATGTCATGTAATAAACATTAATCAAGCATTCTAAGTATCCTCCTCATCCTTCTATCTGCATTTTTAAAATTGAAAACACATTTTTTTAAAAAGGCATATGCATTGTAAAAAAATTCAGTCTGATTTTTAAATATCCAATATGTTCTCAGTAAAAATCTACTTTGAATCAGATTGAATATTTTTAAATGAATAAAATATATATTCATTAATAATTTAAATGTACACGTCTTTTCCTTTTGCAAAAAAAAAAAAAAAAAGAAGAAATTAGGTGATGCTCTGAAATTCAATCCAATGATACTTTTCTCAAGTTCTTCGTGGTACATGATGGATTTCATTACAGAACAGAATTTCATGATTTATTAATGAAAGAGCTTAATTTGGAAGCACAACAGCAAGTCCAAGCAGTGTAAATTACCTTCTCACTAATGAGAGATGTGTACTGGAGCCTCGCAGAAGAGGATTCTTAAATTGACCCCTTTGAACACTGGCATATTCAAACTGTTATTTGTAAACTATATGTGACCCGAGTTCCATTTTGTTAGTGGGAGAGGGGCATGAAATAATCTTTGGTTTATGACCTTAAAATTTTTTCTTCAAAATGATGTTTTAATAATCTAAACATTAGATCTGTTACATTATAGTATGGTGATTATAAAAGATGGAAGCAACGTTTCAGAAACTCTTAAATTTTAGTAAGGAGCTATGGCGTACATTGTTACAAAATGTAAAGAAAAGATGGAAAAAACGGACTTTTCTTCCAGTTTTACAGCTGTTCTTCCTTTCCATTTATCTCCACTGGCTGTTATCAGTTCTTTTCGACTTATTAGTTCTTTCTTAAAAGAAAACCATGTCTTTTTCCTTTAGTCCAGAGGTAGGCATGGCTGAGCAGAAAGTGTAGACATTCCTGTTGAGTGTACCTGCTTTTCCTGAGATTACTTACTTTGTCTCTGTTTCTCTTTCCCCTTCTCCAGTGTGGATTCTTTAAACGCTCTAGGTACGATGATAGCGTTCCCCGATATCATGCTGTCAGGATCCGGAAAGAAGAGCGAGAGATCAAAGATGAAAAATATAATGATAACCTTGAAAAAAAACAGTGGATCACAAGGTGGAATGAAAATGAAAGCTACTCCTAGGGGGCGCCAAAGAGGCTTCACAGTACCCAAACTGCTTTTTTAATTTTTCCCAACTCAGAAATTCAAATGGATTTAAAAGCCTGTTCCAAAACCTGAATAGTGACTTCAGACAGACTACATACAGTACGAACCTACAGTTTTCACTGCTGTGGACATTGTTACGTAGCCTACGGCTCCTGTTTTGCACAGCCAAATTTGAGACTGTTGGAATGGATTTTTCTTTAACTGCCTTAATTTAACTTTTCGAGTTGCCTTTGTTTTTGGTGTGGCTGACTCACATGTGCCGGGGAAGGGCCTGCCCAGTTATGCTCATACGACATCCTCCCAACAGTGTAGCTGCAAGAAGGCACCCACAGTCACCAAGGCAACAGAGTTACCATCCTAACCTCGGCACTGCCCCTGCAAACATTCTTCCCATAGGGGCTGGAGAACCTGCACGTTAACTGTCCCACATTACAAGACAACGCCATTAGGGGTAGTTGGGTTTCAATTTAAAGTACTCTCTTAAAATTAAATGTGCAATAGAAGGTGATGTTGCCATCCTGCCATCTTTCCATTTCCTAGATGTGTGAATACTTGCTCACACCAAATACATAAAGGTTTCATTTTCCCTGTTCCCTAAGACACACAGGTGCAACAGACTTGAATGCTTAGTTATACTTACTTGTATATGGTATTTATTTTTTTTCTTTTTTACGAACCATTTTTCTATTGACTAACAGGCCAAAGATTCTCCAGTTTGCCCTTCAGGTTGGATTAAGCAATCAGTTAGAACATGGGAGGTCATTGGTTGGACCTAAATTATGTACTGCAAAAAGAAAATAATTCTTTATAAATGTCCCAGAGTTGTTATAATTTACAGATAAGTTTTAAGTTATTAAAACATCTTCCTTCATAATAGCCCTGACCCCTCCCTCCACACCCAAAAATTTTGTTTAAGAAATGGGATTAACTGTAAGATGTTTAATTCTTAACAGACGTCAGATTTTTGAGTTTAGAGCCCTGTGTGATATTTCTGAATTTCATGCTATAACTTTCAGGAAATCTTGGAAATAATGGGTTTGTTTCTTGAACTTTCGTCACTGCTGTATATACAGGACTTGAAAGAAATGGTGAGTGCCTATGGTGGATCCAAACTGATCCAGTGTAAGACTACTGAGTATCTGATATCAAAAGTCAGATTAGAACATCATGGCTTTTAAGTTTATAATGTTATTTGAATAATTTAATCAATGAGTCAGTGTTCTATTTTTCCCTTTGTTTCCTCCCCTCTCTGTATTTCCCAAATTACTTCAGGACTACTCTAACAAGAACTTTAAATTGTTTTTTAATTATAAAAATGGAGGGCGGAGGAAGCTATTATTCTATACATTTAATAGAGATTGAATAGATATGAAAGCTGATTTTTTTTTAATTACTGTGCTTTAAAATGTTAAGTTATATGGGGAACAACAGCAAACAGGTGCTAATTTGTTTGACATAGTGTAAGCAGTGTCTCAATCTTTTAAAAGAGCAAAATACAGCTATGTGCCATTGTTGTTTGGAGTTTTATTTTATTTCTTTTTGAAAATCTTATGCCCTGAAGATACTAAGAACATTATTCTAATTGTACTTTGGAATTTACATTCACAAAAATTGTTTTACAAATGATATTTTGTTTACAAAACCTCTAAGCAGGTCATAACAGTGTTTAAAATCTCAGTTTCTTGCTTAGGTAACTTGGAACCCAATGCACTGGCTTTTTAGGTTGCTAAGAAGCTGATATTTTCAACATGTTTATAGACCTCTGTTATAAAAAAACGAAAGTCCTGAAAAAAGGGTGGGGTGGGAGGGTGGAAGGGTGGTTAAATAACAAAGAAACAAGAATGTAGCGGTTTAAATTTATAGTTGTTAAAAATGTCATCTCAAGTCAAATCACTGGTCTGTTCACATTTGATACATTTTTATACTAACTAGCATTGTAAAATTATTTCATGATTAGAAAATACCTGTGGATATTTGTATAAAAGTGTGAAATAAATTTTTTTATGAAAGTGTTCATTGCTTAGTAACACAGCATTGTATATATAAAACAAGCTCTAAACTTATAAGTAACCTGAACTGCCTTTCTTTTTATTTTATCAAGCCAAACTAAAGGTTTTGACGTTTTTACATATCCTTAGTGTCCCATATAATCTCAGATCAGCAAAACATATGCAAAAATAATGCAATATAAATATGATCCCCCCTTTTGGGTCTACTGTTCAGTTGATGCTCAAAAGAAAATGATCTTAAAGATGGTTCATTCAAGATACCCAGAAATTGGGAGATGGTTGTTTGCATTGATTCATCTGCTTCAAAGGCTTATGTCTGAGGGATGGATAGGGTATTATTTAGCAATGATACCATGGCATGAAAAATAAAAATTCTTATACCTAAGCTGCTTTCTTCTTAGAACACATTTTGGATGTGAGAGCAGTCCAGCTGTGATGTGTCACTATATTGACGACCAAGGGCTAATTTAGTATAATTGACTGGTCAGAAAATATATTTTTTTTTACCAAAGGATCTCATTTAGATTGAAGTGATTTTATGAATCTTCTCTAGCTGAGTTATCACAATTTAATAAATGAAAATAAAGCATGTATATAATGCCCAGACAATATAGCATGCCCTGGCCTGAATAAATTACCAATCTAAAATATATTATCTGTCCCGTGTATTAGGTGATAGTTTTCCACTCTACTTGGTGTTATATATTAAGTCATAGCCTTCTTAATTCTTTGAAGATGAGACAGGTATTACCACCCAAAGAAATGCATGATTTGTACTTTTAAAAATGATGGGCCAGAGGTGGTGAACCTTTTTTAGCCAGTCTCATGAATATACCCAGATTAAATCACTACACTAATGTATAAGCACCATAACCATTAAGGGTGTCAGTAGCTGTGTTTTGGCTCGTGCTATGGCATAAATGACCTGGGCTGGTTGGAGGTCATGGCAGTGCTTTTTATGACTCCTGTGGTTTCACTTTTCTCTCCCTCCCAAAAAGCATACAGGAATGCCTAGCAGTAATAATGGTATTAGTATAAGGATATCCAGGGATGATGGTATTAATATAGGGATATCCTGGGACCGTTTGCAAACACTGACACTTTGTTGGTTGCAGATTACTTGCCACATCCTCACATGGGTCATGCATGTGCTTATGCTGTGCCCTTGTGGTTGAGAGTATTCTAGAATGTGGGGTAGATGGAGGTGGGGAATGCTTTCAATTGTCCAGACATAGGAAGTAAGTGTAAGACTGCACATTCTATCCTAAATGAAGACATCTTAATGAGAAACTGGTCTCTAGTACACTAACCCACATAAAGACAATGTGGGAAGACAGACTGGGATCGATAGGTTTTGTTTTAAAGAAGGAAAAGAGTGAAATGCTGTAGGTGTCTCGGTTCCACATAAGTACTTCCTCAGGGCTGGGAAAACAGGAATGTGGAAGAGTTGTTTGATCAGCTTGGGTAGCATCAAGTAAATGATTAAAGGCAGTTCCTCGAGACCAAAGGATAGGGTCCAACCATTCTTATGATCCAACTACTTAGATTGAGGGGAAGGAGAAGTTCAAAGAGATGGAGAAAATGAACTTGAGAATGATTTTAAAAGTGGCTATTGCAAAGAAGCTAGTGGGCATCTGTTCTTCTAGGAGTCCCTGATTATGGTCAAATAGCATGTATTTTCTCTCTTGTACCTTAAAAAATAGGTTTTGCTGACTCTGAAAGACATTCTATCCAGCTGTTAGAATGTGGGAGTACTGTGTACTAGGGCTGAGGCCAGGTCTACAGAGGTGTTACCAAGAGACCCATCTAAGTGGAAAGTTATAAAGGGAATTCACGGTTAAATCTTCTAAGGATAAGTGAACTGTAAAACAAATCTGAGTAAGAAAACTGGTCCAGCACAGTGCAAGGGTGGGCCAGGTGCCACAAAGGGCGAAACTAACCAGGTAATGGTTGATGATTACACTGAAGTGAAGGAGTCAAGTGCAATTTTTGTAGCAAAAATTGCTACAGTCAGCAAAGTTTAAGTGCCTCAGTCTTCTCTTTGTTCTTGCCCAGGAGCCATTTCTCAATCAGGCTGCCTGTGCCAGGGTCATTGAAATGGGCAGAGACAACTCAGATAAAATTTATCATACACTATTCATCCTTCTAGAACATCTGCAAACAATCTCAAACTACAGGGACAGAGTGTGCTTCTTTTGTTTACTCAAAACCCTGCAGGCAAGTATTCAATTCACCAATAACTAGTAGATAGATTTGAGTGTTCTGTTGAGATCTGCTGTTAAGATTCTTACTGCTCTGCAGAGGAGGAAGTGCTTACAGAGCCCATCTTGTGCTGGAGTTACACTATGTAAATTAGACCAGAGTTTGTCACTGGAAGAACAGGGTTTGAAAACTCCCATTTCTCCTTCCCACGTCCCAATGCATTGACAGAAAGGTCTGTTAAAGGCAAAACCAAAAACCCATTTTCCCCTAGTAAGACTGGAATCTGTTTGATTCTAGGTGTCATCAAACTGCTGATGGAACTGAAGTTCTAGGGTGTTTACCTGAGGAAGCCACCTCTGGGTTAGGAAGTCTTAATCAACCAGAGTGGTTGAGAGTAGTCCTCACACTTCAACATGCCTAACAATCACCTGGGGGTCTTGTCAAGATGCAGGTTCTGATTCAGGCAGTCTGGGATAGAGCCTGAGACTACATGCCACACAAGCTCCAGGCACTGCAGTGCCACTGGTCCATGGATTACATTTAGGATAGCAAGGATCTTTGGAGTCAGTCTTCATTGAAGTCTTCGCTCTGCCTCTTTCTACTTGTGTGACCTTAGTCAAGTTTACTAACTCCTAATGGTTTTAACTTCATCATTTGTAAAACGGTATTAAGGAATAAGTAGGATTCTACTTAGGCTTCCAGGGAATAGACACCATCCTTTTTCACCTCTATACAACTTCCAACCCCCTAACATTCTCAAACGTGGATAAAGCAATCGGGGATCATTTTAACCTTTGTTATATCTGCGCATATAGCTTTCACTGCCTTGACAGGATAGATGACATTGGTCTTAGATACCTTCAAGATACCTTCCCTGCTAGAAACAAAATCCCCTTACAGTGAATACTATTGCAAGTGAATGGGGACATTATGCCAGTTCTAGTAGCTGATCTACAGAAGCACTGATATGTTGGTCTGATAAAGCGACTTCTCTAAATCAGTAACAAAACAAAAAGATTAAAATAAGGTTCGGGCTAACTAAGAGTTAAGGGTTAGCAATTGGACATTTCCTTTCTCAAGCATCAACTGTTCTCCAGGTTTCCTTTTCCTTGTCCCACAACAAACAACCCAACTACTTCTGCCAGAAAAACAAAAGTAAATGAATAGAACGCCTAAGCCATGTGATAGGTTACTGTGGATCGGCTTGCTCAACTTCTAGTCTACCCTTCATCTAGTTGGAAAGCTAAAAATACCTTTTCAGACTCCCTTGCAGCTAGGATTTTGCATGTGAATTAGATTCTATGAAATACCTTCATATGAGATCTGAAAGGTGGACTAACAGTGGGTGTTTCTGCAATTAAGTATGGTTGTGGAGGCCTAAAATTCAGTGTTGAGTATCTTTTAAAAAACTTTTCAATTACAGTTCACATTCAATATGTTAATTTCAGGTGTACAGCATAGTGGTTAGACATTTATATAAATTATGAAGTGATCTGCCCCTAAGTCTTGCAACCACCTGAGACTATATATAGTTATTACAATATTATTGACTATATGCCCTAAGTAAATAGGGCATATTGTCATATACATCATGACTATTTTATAACTGCCAATTTGTACTTCTTAATCCCTTTACCTTTTTTACCAAGCCCCCCAACTCCCCTCCCATCTATCACCCCAACAAATCTAGTAGACAACTGACTATAGATTCTCAGCTCTCATTTTGTTTGGCTGCTGGAGATTACTTAACAGTATCAAATCCCCCATCATTTTTCAAAGCATTCTTCCCTTGGCTTCTACTATTGATCATTCCTTAAACATTGTTACAGTGGAGACTTCTCTGTGGCTTCATATTTTCCACAGGTGATCTCAACTCCATTTACCACTGAGCTGTCTCCCAATGTCCACTTTCTCTTTTTACCATGATAATACAAATGTTAGCTGGACAGATGTACTACTGAGAATAAATCCCTCTTTCCACTTTTGTTGCACCTAGGCATGGCCATATGGCATTGGCTCCATGAAAATGTCTGGATACAGGTACAGAGAAATCAGATGTTAAAGGCTGGAATGGTGTGTTTCTTGTTATGCTATGCAAAA
Organism: Hipposideros armiger; assembly: GCF_001890085.2. Classification (NCBI taxonomy): domain Eukaryota; kingdom Metazoa; phylum Chordata; class Mammalia; order Chiroptera; family Hipposideridae; genus Hipposideros; species Hipposideros armiger. The sequence continues at coordinate 2,465,425 of NW_017731616.1, forward strand.
CATTTAATAATACCACCATCTGTGATACCTTGGAAGGCAGACTATATCCCAGCCAAGGAGAAAGGGTAAAAAAAGATTCAGTGTTGACATATCTTGGCTGCTTCTTGCTGCTTTTAGCACAGTCTTATGAAAGTGATGAGTTCAGGCAGGAGCTAGGTAGTTTGCAGGAAGGATGGAAGGGAATACAGTTCCAAAAAGGATGTTTTCTGCTTGCTGCCTAAAATCTTAACCCAATGTGGATCTTACAGAGTTAAAAGAGCCATGGAGCTTCTATACTCCAGATAGAAACAGTTAAACCAAATTTCATCACATTTAAGATACTATCTAATGTAAATGCACCATTTTTTTAAAAAGATTTTTATTGGGAATTGGGGGAAGGGGAACAGACAAGTTGCTGTCCTTTTGTTCTTCAGTCTAGTTGTGGAGAACGTTGCTTCACTGGCCCAAGTTGGCACCATCATTGCGCTCTTCCCGGGCGAGGCAGATCAGCCACCAGCCCCTAGACAGCCGCTCACAGCAGCTGCTGGCCACTCATGCTGGCTACTGCCCACACATGGTAGCCCACGGCAACCCACTGCAGCAGGGGCTGCAGCCTACGCTGTCGCAGGCAACCCATGGCAGCCCAGCTCCAGGTTGAGCTGTTGCTCAGTATCCTAGCTGTAGAGGGTGCAGCGTCACTCGCCCTCATATGTGGGATCCGAACCGGGGCCCTCTGGCGTCCCAAGCCAGCTCTTAACCAACACGCCACTCCGCTGGCCCTAACATGCACCATTTTTATGAACTCGTAAGAAATAAAGGTTGCCAAAGACAATGCTTTCTTATTCCTTAGAATTTTGTTTAGTTAAGAGCTCACAGATATATTTAGGCAGATTTTAATCATATTATTCCTTGTGCACCTTGTTGGAGCCTAGATAGGACCTCCAAAATATCCCACAATGGAATGGCATATTGATTACTTTTGTTAAAGAGAGAACCACAAGCCCAAAATGGCATCACTTGTGCTAAAGCCCATGCTACCAAACCTAGATTTACTACCCAACTTAACTGCAGTCTCAGCCTTCACCAGAAATGTAATCTTAATCAACCAGTTTGGAATTTTCTGGTCAACACCAATGAGGTAATCTGTCATGTGGGCCCTCTCTACCCCCAATAGAAAGAAGAGGTAATATGCATGATAAAACCCTTGCCATTCCCTTCTCCCCCTAAAGAAGACGTTTGGTCTAAAAATATAATCATGCACTGCTTAACTATAGGGATATGTTCTGACAAATGTGTCGTTAGGTGATTTCATCATTATGGGAACATCACAGAATGTACTTACACAAACCTAGATGGCAGAGCCCACTACACACCTAGGCTGTATGGTATAGCCCAGGGGTTGGCAAACTGTGGCTCGCGAGCCACATGTGCCTCTTTGGGTACGTACATGTGGCTCTGAAGTAAAATTGAAAATGAAAATAAAACTATCATAGTTTCATTTATAAAATCTTTAAAGGATATTCACATAATGGTGATTTCATTTGTTTTATGGCTCTCGAATAATTTTTAAATTGTTGTGAGGGACAGGATTGGCTTTTCCGTCTCAAAAGTTTGCCAACCTCTGGTATAGCCTATTGCTCCTAAGCTACAAACCTGTATAGCATGTTACTATACAAACAAACACTGAGATTAAATCAAGCATAAGAGAAAACGATACAATCAAGAGACACATAAAACGAGATGTATTAAGCTGCTGCCTGGGTAACATGACATATTTACAGCAAACTTTTTTATAAGTAGAAAGAGTACACTCTAAAATAATAAAAAGCATAATATAGTAAATACATAAACAAGTAACATCATCGTTTATTATTATCAAGTGTTATGTACTGTCCATAATTGTATGTGCTCTCCTTTTTAAAAAAAAAATTTTTTTTTTTAATTGGGGAATTGGAACAGCGCTGGGGAATTGGGGGAAGGGGAACAGACAAGTTGCTGTCGTTTTGTTCTTCAGTCTAGTCGTAGAGGACGTTGCTTCACTGGCCCAAGTTGGCACCATCATTGCGCTCTTCCTGGGTGAGGCAGATCAGTCACCAGCTTCTGGATGGCAGCTCACGGTGGTTGCTGGCTGCTCACACTGGCTGCTGGCTACACATGGTAGCCTATGGAAACCCACTGCAGCAGGGGCTGCATCCTGTGCCATTGCCGGCGACTCACGGCAGCCCAGCTCCAGGTTGAGCTGTTGTTCAGCATCTTAGCTGTGGAGGGCAGTGTCACTGGCCCTCATATGTGGGATCCGAACCGGGGCCCTCTGGCATCCCAAGCCAGTTCTTAACCATCGCACCACTCGGCCGGCCCTGTGCTCTCCTTTTATACGACTGGCAGTGCAGATTTGTTTACACCAGCATCACCACAAACATGTAAATGATATGTTTGTTGCATTATGATGTTATTAGGTAATAGTTTTTCAGCTCCCTTATATTCCTATGGGACCACTGTTGTATTATGCTGTCCGTTGACTGATACATGAAACATCGTTATTCAGCGCCTAACTGCAATCCTTTCTCTTCTTTTGCTAACTCTCCTGCCATACCCTTCTTCCTATGAGAACCATTTTATACAACCCCTTGGAGCACCGTTCTAATTGCTAGATAAGAGATGCTGCCTGATTCATGAATCACTGCATATAACCAAGTAGATCTTCAGATTTACTTCATTGAATTTTGCTCTTTAACACACTGAATTATGAATGAAGGCAGGCCAACAAGTTTAGGGATTGTTTTGTTCTGTTTCTTGCGGGCGGGAAGGTTGTTTTTTTTAGGATCGTGATGGGAAGGTGTCATAGTAACACCTTTTTCTCTTAGGGCCTCTGAAGGCCCTGATCGCTGAGTGGCCTTTGCTCCTTCATAGACCTCCTTTATAAAGTAGCTTTCCCACAAACACACACACACACACCCAATCATTCCATTTTATCATCTTTCCAGCCTTAACAGTAGCTTTCCCACAAACACACACACACACACACACACACACACACACACCCAATCATTCCATTTTATCATCTTTCCAGCCTTAACACTCTGAGGTAATCTATATATTTATTATCTGTTTCTTGCCCTTAGAAGTCCCAGGAGAGCAGGGACTTGGATATCTTATTCACTGCTGTATCCCGGAAACCTAAAATGGGGCTTGCCCAGCACATAGCATGTCTAAAGAGACACTTATTGAACGAATGAACTCTAGAAATAGGCAGCTAAGAACCTAAGAAGAAATGAAATGGAAGAAATAAAGGGAAATTGGTGAAAGTGGAAATTTACACTACCCACCCCAACAGAATTTTAAAAAGAGAACTTGAACTCTGCTGATGGCATATATAATTCAGACATCAGCGGGAGACTTATCTATCGACCCTCAGGGACCTAGCCTCAAATCGCTAATTCCAAGTCTGTCTAAGTGCAGAGTTCTCCCTGTCCTAGTCCACAAATTCTTAGGGATTTGCACCCTCGCCGTCCCCCTCAGCCCTCCCACCAATCAGGCTCCTCTTGTGTAATTGCTGTCCCCAGGCTCCTCTTGTGTAATTGCTGTCCCCATGGGCTCCAATTCTCATGCAAAACCCATTCTTTTCACCAATTTGCATAAAAGATAGTCTTAACGATCTTTTACTTTTTTTTTTTTTTTGGGTAAACTTTATTGAAGGTTACAGGGAATGCTCATTGTGAAAGAGCCTTGCAATCTCCCCCACCTCCCCTGCCCCTTTGCTCAGCAAAGGGAATTCCTCCCCTGGCTTCCCACAGAGCTGTTCTGAGAGAGCTTTTCTGGGGGAATCAGCCTCTCTTGACTCCAACAGCATATCACAGTACAGTACTTACTTCAGATAAATATGGTGTTTTCCCTAAAACAAGTCCTGGTGAATAGGATGGCCTCCACGTCAGTACACTCGTAATAAGTCAAATGGGGGTACTCCTTAAAGAATGCAGACAAATGTATGCAGGGAACAAAATCTTGCTCCAGTGGAATATAATGCATGGTTTAGAGCGCAGCTTTCCAGGGTATGTGATTCTGAGTCATTGTCTTTGAGCTATATATAACTCTGTCAATAGTAGATAGCTGATAATACAAATAATTCTTGCCTATATCTATGCAAATACTGTCAGGTGGAGGGTTCCTGATTCCTAAGGAGGGAAAAAAGCCAGTTTTACAGCCCTTTGTAGTCATTTCTGTACTCCTGTTTTTTGATTTCTTTGAACTGGTTGTCTTCGGTTCTGGTTGCCTCATTTAATGATCGTGTTAACTGAATTTTTGGCGTGTTCATTTTATTTTATATTTTTCAGCTTTACTGAGATATAATTGACAAAATTGTAAGATACTTAAAGTGTACAATGTGGTGATGATGTGTTCGTTTTATAGCTGCGTGAGAGTCATGATTTTACTTTTGAAAATTATATTTCTAATGTGTCAGTCAGAGTTCTGGGACAGGAAATGGAAGAACACTCAAAGGGGAAGTTGAACAGTCTTTGGAAGGGACTATTTAGAGATGTAGGTGGAAGTATGCAGCTAGGGATGTGCAGCACCCCAATTAACAACAGAGGGAAACCGGTACCACCTCTAAGGCTCCCTGGGCAGAGGGTGGGGTCCCACTTAAGAGGGACACAAATCATGGCCTGGCAGGAAGGGGGCAGGAAAGTAACTTTCCTCTCCTTTGTCCTCTGAGCCCTGTGAAGCCAGGAGGTAATGGAGACAGATGGCATAGTCTAGCTTGTTTATTGCTTTTTCCACTCTTCAGTCAAATCAGCCCAACATGAATCATAAATTCTCAGTGAATTTAGAGGATCTGACCCAAGTATGCTATATGTAAAGATTTTTATTGAGTCTTAGAATATGACTATACTTTATATTTACAGTTAAATACGATAGCCCTAGTAAACTTCATATAAAAGATACCACCGTTTGATTACTTTCTTTTTTTTTTTTTTTTAATTGGGGAATCAGGGGAAGGGGAACAGAACAGTTGCTGTCCTTTTGTTCTTCAGTCTAGTTGTGGAGGACATCGCTTCACTGGCCCAAGCTGGCACCATCATTGTGCTCCTCCCGGGTGAGGCAGATCAGTCGCCGGCATCTGGACGGCCGCTCACTGCGGCTGCTGGCCGCTCACGCTGGCTGCTGGCTACATACGGTAGCCCATGGCAACCCANGCTCACGCTGGCTGCTGGCTACATACGGTAGCCCATGGCAACCCACTGCCACAGGGGCTGCAGCCTACGCCGACGCCGGCGACTAATGGCAGCCCAGCTCCAGGTCGAGCTGTTGTTCAGCATCTTAGCTGTGGAGGGCAGCGTCACTGGCCCTCATATGTGGGATCTGAATTGGGGCCCTCTGGCATCCCAAGCCAGTTCTTAACCATCGCACCACTCAGCCGGCCCTTGATTACTTTCTTTACATATCATGATCTCATGTCCATACTGCTCCCTGTAAGATATTTTTACCAAAGCCTTAACAGCCACCATGTTAACAGATACCTGGAAAAAAATCTAATATTTCTCCAGCTTCTGGGCTGTATGCCTTTCACCAAGAAGCAAAAAGTTGGTGTCATTTTATATGTGTTCTCATAGATTCCTTCTCCCTATATTGGGTGGAAGCTTGGTGAGTATACTTTTGTTTGGAGAAAAGAAAAAAACACGTTATAAAACAGTTGGATTGGTTTCTGGGAGAATGTACCTTGCTAAAATAAATCTCAAGGTTTCTGCTGGGCCTCTGTGATTCCACACAAGTTAATGTTTAGCTGAGCACCTCAACATGACTAGGTGCAAAGCAGCGGAGTTGCTAATAGAGGTTGAGGGAGCTGAATAATACTGCTGTGTTATTCTGTGCATAAGGGTGTGAGAACTGGAGCTCGGAGAGGTCTGGAAGGAAGAAGAAAGGAGGATGGCAACATGAAGGGAGGCTGGAACACAGCTGTGAAATTGGTTGAAGGTCTAGTTTAAGGATGTCTACTATTTAATTCCAAATTGTTTTGTCTCAAACTTTTGGTAAAGTTGGCTACAGGCCAAACTAATATGAGTGGTCCTGATAAAATCCTAATAAGGAAATAATAAAAACAGCAATAATGATAGAAAAAAAAATAGATGCCATTTATTGAGGAGGTCTAGTATGTGCTGGGCATTGTGTTCACACAGATAGCTATACTATCTATGTCACAGTCACCCAACAAGACAGATATTATCCTCCCTTTTTTAGGTATGGGACTGTGGCTCAGAGAGGGTAAGTAACTCACTCTAGGCCACATCGCCAGTACCTGGCTGAACCAGAATTTGAAACCAGAGCTCATGCTCTTTTCATTACACGACACTACTTCCCCATAACCCTCTCTGCACCATCCTGATAAAGCTGGACTGGAAAGGTCATTGACAAGAACCCCCCCTTCTCTCAGGCCGCTCATTTTACAGTCCAATGGCTGTACCCATCGGAAGTTTTTCCATGTGTGAGTCAGATCTGTCTTCCTAGTTTCCATGCACAAGTCCTCCGTCTGCTGTGGGGGTCACTAAGAATAAACGTAATCATTCTTTCACAGAGCATGCTCTCTGATATCTGAAGACATGTTATAACATTCTACCACGTTGGACCCTACAGTATAAGCTTTGTAAGAACAGGCATATCTGAAAGGGATCCTATCTAAATTGCATGCGACTTTATTCCCAACCACATAGGCCATTACTTAGTAATTACTTAGTACATTAGTAGGCATTCAACAAATATTCATAGAATGGATGAAGGCCAGTCAGATTGGGAAGGTAGAGAGTATGCTTGGTGAGGCAGCAAACATGAGACAACCTCCTCTGATACTTTCTCTACATATCATGATTTTATGTTCATACTGCTTCCTCTAAGATAGTTTTATCAAAGTCTTAACAACCACCATGTTAACAGATCCCTGAAAAAATGGTTAGAGGAACCGCTTTTAGGTAATATGCTAAGTAATGCTTCCACCCCACCCCTCCAACCACCTACCCTTGTTTCTAGGTGGTCAATGGTCTCTTTCAAGCTAAACTTGGGGGGCTGATATACCCTAAAAAGCAACTTTCATGTCATTATATATATATAATTGGGGAATTGGGGAAGGGGAACAGCTTTGGGGAATCATGGAAGGGGAACAGACAGGTAGACAAATTGCTATTTTTGTTCTTCAGTCTAGTTGTGGAGGATGTCGCTTCACTGGCCCATGTTGGTATTATCATTGTGCTCTTCCCGGGTGAGGCAATCAGTCGCCGGCCTCTGGAAGGCCGCTCACGCTGGCTGCCAGCCACTCACATAGTTCATGGCAGCCCACTGCAGCCCTACTGCAGCCTGCGCAGTTGCCGGTGACTCACAGTAGCCCAGCTCCAAGTCGAGCTGTTGTTCACCATCTTAGCTGTAAAGGACGCAGCGTCACTGGCCCTCAATGTGGGATCTGAACCGCAGCCCTGCTGCTCAGAGCTGGTGCTCCCAAGCGAGCTCTTAACTAGCTGAGCCACTCGGCTGGCCCTATACATATATTTTTATACAACCTGATCACCATGAAGAAATGAATTGTCATTCTATATGAGCAATTGCTGGGTATATCTATCTATATTATATATCTATATCTACCTGTCTATCTATAGGCATAAATGGAGCCATTTTAAAATGGAGTCCCAGCAGCCATTCCAGAGGAACTGCATTGTACCTCTTACTCCTTGAACCTTAGGAATGGTTGAACTGGGCAAATAACGTTTAGACTGGGCAGCATTGTTTTCCAAACAACTGTTTGGAAAGCTAACAGGAAAGCCAACTTCCTGTCTGTTAAGGGCTGATAATTAAAGACATTGTTTAGAATCCATAACGAGCCATGCATAGTTAAAAAATAGCCTATTAGTACCCATAGAAACTCCTTCCTCCTATTCATGTATTTCCCTTCCTTTTTTCATAAAAACCTCTTGCCTTCGCCCAATAATCAGAACACTATTTGGGTTTCTGCCTGAATCAGTACTTCCCAAATAGCTATTCTTGATGATCTCAAATAAAAGCTTGTTGCTTCTCTGGCTTTTAATTTTCAGGTTGAAAGTATATATATACATAAACACACCCATGGAAAGGTAAGTGTGTTGCATCTAAGATATACCAAAGCACTGGGAGGATGTATATATGGGGAAGCAGCCGTGGAGAGAAGGCACAGCAGTGATTTTTCACTGTAGATGGCACCCTTTACAGCTCTGTCTATGCAATTAAACCTATAGTATTAGAAACTGTCTAGGCTTATATTCACTATTTAGAAAGCTGGAAAGGGTGTGGCAACCAAGCAGTCACCATAAATACAAAGGCTGCAGTTAGAGATGGGCAGTCGGAGCGCAGGGACTCTTTAAATATTGAATCCATTGCTGACTCTGCCAAGAATGCCCGCAGATAACGATTCAAGTTGCCTGCCAATTATCCTCTGGGACTGCTGTCACTGATATTATTTAGGGCCACACTCCTCAGTGTTCACCATTTGTTATTTACGTACCGCTGCTCGGCAGGATCAGCTCCTGAAGCTCTCTGGGTCTCAGTGTCTTCACCTCGTAAACGTGGGGCTAGCATTCCAGGGGAGAGTGTCTGGAACGCGCTCGCAGCGGGACACTGCGGCGTGTGGAAGCGGAGCCCAGGCCCGTCCTAGAGCCTTTCGGCTGAGGCCCGGAGGGCAGAGGAAGCCCGGGAGGTCGGATCTGTTGCAAAAGGGCGTGGGAAGGGCGAGCACCACGCCGCCAGCGCGACTCAGCGAGCCGGATCGCCGCGGGCCCCGCAGGCTCTCCCGCCGGCGGCTGGGACCGGCCCGGGACTGGGGAGGCGCTCCCCCCGCGGCTCGGCCGCCTCGCGCGCCCCGCAGCCTCCTGCCACCAGACCAGCGCTCTCCGGGTTCCGCCCGGAGGCGCGGGGACTTGACTTTGGCTCCGGGCCGGCCCCCGCGTGCTCCCCGCCTCCTCCCTCCCTCCCTCCGCCCCTGGATCCCGCCCAGCGGCGCCGGGGGCCGGGCTCCGGCGAGAGGGGCGGCGGCCGCGGCGGTGACAGTCGCGGACGGACTCCCCGCCCCCGCGGCTCGCCACGTCCCTCACGTACCGCCCGGCCGCCGCGCGGAGCAGCCACCTGGCACGCGGGGCTCCGGCTCCTCCGGCGGGGCTCGGCATGAGGCTGGCACGGCTGCTGCGCGGAGCCGCCTCGGCCGGCCGCTCCAGCGCCAGCCGCAGCCTCGGCTCGCACTCGGGCTCCGGGCCGGCGCCCGAACGCGGCATTCCGGGCCAAGTGGACTTCTACGCGCGCTTCTCGCCGTCCCCGCTCTCCATGAAGCAGTTCCTGGACTTCGGTGAGCGCGGCCCGGGCCTCGGGCCTTTGTGCGCGGCCCCTCTCGCCTCTGCGCACCCCTTCTCTTCAACGCCCCCCCCCACCCCCTTCCCGCCGCAGCGCCTTCGCTGCTTCCTTCTTCCCTCTCGGGCTGACTGATGCCTGTGCTCAGGTGCAGGAGCCGGCGGGCCGGGTCTATCACTGGCGGCGTATGCCCGTTTTACTGTGTATTGTTGAAAAACAAACCAGGAGGGCCGCGGACGGAAAGACTGCCCGCCTTGCAGCGCACGTGCCCGTCCCGGCCGGCGGCCAGGCCACTTCGCAACAGCCGCGCTTGTGGGAGATGCAGTGTGTGGACCCCTCCCGAGTCGCGTGGGGATTCTGCAAAGTAATGATAAATGCCCGGTTTTGTATGATGATTGCATAAAATTGGCGTGACGATAAGGGGAAGCAGGTTATCACTGGCCCAGCGTTTCATAGAATGTTTTTCGTGTCACTGGCTGGAGTGTTTCCACCAATAGCACATTGATTTCATCATCAGCTAAATAAGTCTTGAGCCCTTGTCAAGTGCATGAGTACAAGATGCGGGGGTTTACCACATTTCACCCCTTAGAAGGGACTGTCCACTTTTCTCTTTCTCTGATGGGTGCTAACTGGTTTTCTCTAGAAAGGAGGCAATACATTGCCGAGGAATTGCAAAGGTAGACTTTTAACTTTGACTTCTCATGTGGGGGCACTGAGGAGAAAAGGGGAAACTCTAATAAAGTCATATAACATTTGAGTAGGAAAAGTTATTTTCTACATTGTGAGTGCTGTTAGGTCACTAACGGATCACTACTGGGCTTGAAAGGTACCAGCAAGGTTGGCAACTCTGTCTTACAATTATGGTTTTACAGTGGCAAATTTTTTTTTGGCTCAAAGCCTCCGTTTTTTTTTTTTTTTAAGATTTTTATTGGGGAATTGGGGGATGGGAACAGCACTGGGGAATTGGGGGAAGGGGAATAGACAAGTTGCTGTCCTTTTGTTCTTCAGTCTAGTTGTGGAAGACGTTGCTTCACTGGCCCAAGTTGGCACCATCATTGCGCTCTTCCCTGGGGAGACAGATCAGTTGCTTCTGGATCGCCGGTCACAGCGGCTGCTGGCTGCTCACGCTGGCTGCTGGCTACACACGGTAGCCCATGGCAACCCACTGCAGCCTACGCGGTGGTCGGCAACTCATGGCAGCCCAGCTCCAGGTTGAGCTGTTGTTCAGCATCTTAGCTGTAGAGGGCAGTGTCACTGGCCCTCATATGTGGGCTCTGAACCGGGGCCCTCTGGCATCCCAAGCCAACTCTTAACCAACACTCCATTCCGCCGGCCCAAGCCTTCGGTTTCGGTTTTTGTTTTTGCTGTAAAATGACTGAAGTGATTAAGGGATGAATTTGGCCTTGTTCACAAGTATGTCATTCAACTTTCACAGGAAAATGTTTTCTTTCAATGCCGTAATTCCTGCTATTGACAATCTGATTTTTGCCAAGGTTGTCTCTTGCTCAAGCAGCAAGATTAAATTGGTGAATTTAAAATGCATTGTTGAAATAATATGACCTTTTACTTTAACTTTAAATGGAACTGCTCGCCAAATGATGTTCTACAGCTGTTCTGCTTAGCATCCTCATATAGGAGTGGAGGAAGGAGTAGGCTGCCTTCCAGGAATCGGAAGATTAAATAGGACCTCCTGGGGAGATGCTGGAAGATGGTTGCTGAATAAGCATTGATATTTTTTGCTTTCAGTTGCCTGAAAGCCCTCCTCTACAATTTATTCTTTGCTTACGGTAATTAGTATAGTGGTTCCCATGCACTTGTCAAATTTCTGTTTCTTAGACAGGCATTCACTTCTTACAAACTTAGAGTTAGGAAACATGTTCTAAATGATAATAGCAACAGGTTATATAGGATAGGCTTTGCAGGCCCTACTGTTAATTAGACTCTGCACCTTGCTCAGACTTGCTCAGGTTGACTTAGTTCTAAAACAAATCACACTAAGGATGCAAGTAATGGAGACGGGAAAGTATCATCATCGCTCTCCAAAGCAATATTGGAATGTTGAATTGGTAGGTCATTCAGGAGGCCTCACAACCCTAGAGACCGGGTTATCTCACTCTTTGCCTCCTCTTTCTTACCCTGTCATTATGGTGATGCTACTATTCCTCTGATGTTTCAGGCCAAACCCTCTGTGTTTCTCCCTGCCTCTTGGCTTCTGCTGCCTTATGGCTTCCACTAACTGCTTTTCCCACCGTGTCTGGTTTCAGGATCTGTGAATGCTTGTGAAAAGACCTCATTTATGTTTCTGCGGCAAGAGTTGCCTGTTAGATTGGCAAATATAATGAAAGAAATAAGTCTTCTTCCAGATAACCTTCTCAGGACGCCATCAGTTCAATTGGTACAAAGCTGGTAAGATTCCTGTCTTGTGTTTACAATTTACTGAAGCTTAAAGCAAATACTTTTTTACTCTTCAGTTGAATTTTAAGATAGTAGCAGCATTCCTCCTCCTTTTGGGGGGTATGTCTGGGCTTATCCACTCCTTGGTTTTAGAAAAAAATCCAAACTGCACAGAAATGCAGACACTGAATTTAAGATTTATGAGTATGTTATGAAATCTGCAGAGATGTTATGTTCTAATGTAATAATATCAACCATTTGTTGAAGTGAGGGATTATATACATTACCTTTAATCCTTTCAACAACTCTGCCCAGTAGGTATTATTATCTCTATTTTACAGATGAAAAAACTGAGGCACCTACAGGTTGTTCTTTGCCTAAGGCAGTACCACTTGTAGTGGAGCCAGGATTCAAGCCCAGATTTGTTTGTTTCTACTGTACCATGCTATAGTCAGAATGATGAAATGTATTGAAGGATGTATATATTTTTGTTTTGTTTTGTTTTTAAAGATTTTATTGGGAAATTGGGGGAGGGGAACAGCGTTGGGGAATTGGGGAAGGGGAACAGACAAGTTGCTGTCCTTTTGTTCTTTAGTTTAGTTGTGGAGGACGTCGCTTCACTGGCCCATGTTGGTATTACCATTGATCTTCCTGAATGAGGCAGATTGGTCGCCGGCCTCTGGACGGCCGTTCATGGTGGCTTTTGGCAGCTCACGCCGGCTGCCAGCCACTCATGGTAGCTTATGGCAGCCCACTGCAGCAGAGGCTGCAGCCTATGCTGTTGCCAGCAACTCACGACAGCCCAGTTCCAGGTTGAGCTGCTGTTCACCATCTTAGCTGTAGAGGGCGCAGCGTCACTGGCCCTCATGTGGGATCTGAACTGGGGCCCTGCTGCTCAGAGCTGGCGCTCCCAAGCCAACTGTTAACCAATGCGCCACTCGGCCGGCCCGTATATTTTTTTATAAGCTGAATTTATGTTATTGAAGTATATATTTATAAGTCACAAAAGTTAAAATCTTTATCATTTTAAAACAGTTAGAAGTTACTGGAATCATGTAAATCTCTCTTCCAAAAAATGACAATACAGTATGAAGGTTATGCACACAAATGTGGCCGCCTTTATGTAGCCTTTCTTGCTAATGTTATTAATTTAAAAGTATTAATCTCTTAATCACTGTATATTTCAAACAGAAGAGTTTATTTGCCACAATTCAGTCTTAGATGGAAAAAATTTAGCTGCAAGACATTTCCCAATTATGATTCATGAAGACAGATATCACTTTCCTTTTTTAGGCATCATAGTTTGTGCGAGAAGCTGATCTAACATCAGTTTTAAAAAGTAAGCGAAAGAAGTATGACTGCTGCATACCATTGACCCTTGAACAACATGGGTTTGAACTGCACAGGTCCATTTACTTGTGGATTTTTTTCAGTAAATACAGTAAATGTATTTTCCTTCTTTCTTAATTACATTTTTCTTTTCTCTGACTTACTTAATTATAAGACTATATTATATAATTCATATAACATGCAAAATATGTGTTAATCAACTGCTTATGTTACCTGTAAGGTTTCCAGTCAATAGTAGGCTATTAGTAGTTAAGTTTTTGGGGAGTCAGAAGTTACACATGGATTTTTGAATGGGGTGTATGGGCCGGGAGTCAGCACCCCGAACCCCCGAGTTGTTCCAGGGCCAACTGTGTGTGATAATCAGGTGCTATCTAGTCCAAGTATGGAACAATTGTAATTGTGGTTTAAGTACGAGGCATTTGTTTAGGAACTATGATGGCATATAAAGGAGAACAAGATAATTTTTCCTGGAAGCTTATTCCTGTATATCTTTTAAATTCTTCATTAAAAATAGCATATGCTGCATTTTGGAATCTTATCTGTGCCTAACACGTTGTAAGTATTCAAATCTCTCTTGGATAAAGAGCATAGTTTTTCTTGCTAATGAAAAAAAGTTAAGGGTTAAAGCAAAACAGTGGATATCAGAATCACTTGACTTTGGAATGCAGACAGCCATGTTGCTAGTCAGGAAGTTTTCCAAACCCGCCTATGGACTGACAGATTTTGAAAACACCTTCATTGCCCCTGGATGTGTGCTGAGTTAGGGCAGTTACGCAGAACTCATACACTCTTGAAGGTCACTGAATAGCAGCAAGGAATAGCAGCAAGGTGTTTTCAGCTCTGGCCCTGCACTGCCATTGTGCTTGGTAGCATGACCTTGAGCAAGTCATTTGGCTGTCCTCATTTTGTTCCTTCCTTAACAGCTGATGTTGCTACCTTGAATTGTTAAACAAATTAAAAATCTACATTTTCATGACTTTGCTTTTTTCTGTTCAGTCCTGTTTAAAAGAACTATGTGGTAGATTGTAGGCTTTCAACAAATCTCTGTTGATTGGACATAAACATCTAAAATTAAGATTTTACAGCACAGACATTTAAGTTAGACTCTTACACCAAGGTAGGCTGGGGGTCCACATTTTACTGAGACTAAGACAAGTCATTTGCCCATGATCACATAGTATTGGTGACAGACTCATTTCTTGCAGCAATCAGTATTTCTACTGTAATGTACAGTGGCAAATTTAAGAAGTTCAAAAACTATTTTAGACTGTAGGAATTAAAAAAAATAAAAGCGGTAGAAAATCTTAAAATTCTTCAGTCAGATTTAGCCAATGTTTTTAGGAGAAAACGTACACTATCTACTACTTTGTGCCAGGCAATGTGCTCAAATGTGCATGGGTATAAAAATCCCACTTCAACGGTAATTGATGGCACTAGCCTAAATGAAAAATTAAGAAATGTCAAAAATATCTTTTGAGCATTTTCACAATGATGAACTTTCACAATGTAAAAGAACAAGGTTACCCTATTGATTTGCATTTTAGGTATATCCAGAGCCTTCAGGAGCTTCTTGATTTTAAGGACAAAAGTGCTGAAGATGCTAAAACTATTTATGAGTAAGTACACTATTTTGACCCTATCCTGAACACAGTTTTTGTACCCTTTAAACATCATGTAAATATATAAATGCATTGAGCTTAGACCTTTTGTTGGGTCACTTTAGGGAAATTGATTAACTTACTTTTGTTGTAGTTTCCTACTACTTTAGAACATGTTGTAGCATATTTGTCTATAGCTGCGCATACAGGCAAGGCGGGTAACATAAATCAGTAAATCGGGCTTCATGTTCGTCTGAACTCCAGTGTAAGAAAAGACACAGCTCCAGTGTGATGATCAGTGGAAATCTAAATGTAGCCTCACGGCCACCTGGATGAAAGGGGACTGGTGAGACTTACTGCAGAGAGTGCGTGCATCTAAAGGACAGCCACCCTCAGCTCCGGCTGATCATTTCTTGTATTTTTTTTTTAAGATTTTTTATTGGGGAATTGGGGGAGGGGAACAGCGTTGGGGAATC